>NC_142868.1:1722500-2007500 GCF_051225735.1 Oryctolagus cuniculus | reverse complement strand
GAGGAGAGAGAGAGGGAGAGAGGAAAGAGAAGAGAGAGAGGGAGAGAGGAAAGAGAAGAGAGAGAGGAGAGAGAGAGGAGAGGGGGGAGAGAGTGGAGAGAGAGAAGAGAGAGAGGGAGAGAGGAGAGAGAAGAGAGAGAGGAGAGAGAGAGGAGAGGGGGGAGAGAGTGGAGAGAGAGAAGAGAGAGAGGGAGAGAGAGGAGATAGAGGAGAGAGGAGATAGAGGAGAGAGAGAGATGGAGGGGAGGCAGGGAGGGAGGTAGAAGCTTCCATTTTGCTGGTTCACGCCTCAGACAGCCACAAGAGCCGGGACTGGCCAGGCCACAGTGAGGAGCCAGCAACGCCACTGTGGCAGCAGGGCCCAAGCACTCAGGCCGCCTTCGGCTTTCCCAGGTGCACTAGCCGGGGACGGGCCCTGGCGGAGCAGCCGGGACTCGGTCCGGAACTCCGCTGCGGGAGGCCGGCTCTCCCGCAGTGGCTTAGCCCACCACACCACAGCTCGGGTCCCTGCAGGGCCGGGCTCCGGGACCTACCCTCGCCAACACGCCTCGGCCTCCAGCCCCGGTGCCTGTCAGGCCGTGAGACCGCGCGGGCGGCTGCTGGAGCGGGGCACGTGGCTTTCACCGGGAGGGGCCCGCCCAGCCTCGGGCTGCCTGGGCAAGCCGGCCCCCCCGTCTCTCTCAGTCTCCGTGCAACACGCAGAATTCTGCACACGTCGGCCTTGACAGCCTCTCAGATTACAGGCTTGTCTGCTAAGACCGATGGTGATGTCAACAAAAGTGACCTTTTTAACAAATTTATTCCAGAGACAGAGAAGGGGGGGAGGGGAGCGCTCCCCCTGCTGGTCCACCCCTCAAGTACCTGCTCAGCAAAGGGGAACCAGGCCAACGTCCGGGTCTCCCATGTGGGTGGCAGGAACCCAACTATGGACCACCTGTGCTGCCTCCCAGGGCGTGCATCAGCAGGAGGCTGGAGCCAGAGCCGGGAGCCGAACCCGGGCTGTGCGACGTGGGACCCGGGCATCTTAACCCGGGCCTTAACTGCCCGGCCAGATGCCTGCCTCCGAGTTTTTAGGTGAACAAGGCCCCACGAGTGATCCGAGGAAAGCCTGGGGGGATAAACAGGTTTTGAAGTTCAAGGTGGACCGTTGGACTCCAAGGAGACGCAGGAGACGCTGGCCGGCGGTCAGGGCACAACCCAGCTGGGGGAAACCGTCGGGAGCGCGGCGAGCCTCGCCGTGGGGCCAGGGCCAACAGCTCCACTCGGTGCCACGGGCACGCACGCTCCTCTCATCTCCACGTGGGCACCGGGGGAGGCCGGCCGCCCTGCCCCCCGTCAGCCAGTGACCCCTCTCGCCCAGCTCTGTGGTTACCAGGTGATGGGCTGATCATTATTCTGGAATGATAACTACTGTTCAGATGACCTTGGGCGAGCTGTTCGGGCACCTCAGAGCATGACAGGCCCTGAGGCCACCAGGTTTGGGAGTGCAGCTCTGCGGCAGGCCACTGTGGCGCAGTGGGACAAGTTGCTGCGTGGCATGGGCCGGGGTTCGAGTCCCGCCTCTGCTTCCAATGCCAGCTCCCTGCTAACATGCACCCTGGGAGGCGGCAGGTGATGGCCCGAGGACCCGGGCCCTGCCACCCACGCGGGAGGCCCGGACTGGCTCCTGATGCCGGCTTCCTGCTGCAGCATACCCGGGAGGCAGCTGGCGATGTCTAGTACTTGCACGGCTGCTACCCGCGTGGGAGAGCCCGTTCCTGGCTGCTGGCCTCAGCCTGGCCCGGCCCTGGCTGCTGCGGGAATCTGGAAGACCTCTGTCTCCCCACCCCCTCTCTCTGTCACTCTGCCTCTTGAACGAGGAGGAGGTGGAGGAGGAAGGAGAGCCGCTCTGAGCGGGGGCACAGTGCGCCCCCAACGTTGGGAGACAGGGCCAGCAGGCCCCGCGCTGAGGCCATGCCCCTTCACACCCCGGCTTCGGGCTTCCAGACGCTGGGCTGCACCCACTGTTCCGAGCAGCGAGCTCTGGGCGGGAACTCAGGCGGCCCAGCCCCCGCTTCTCCTCGTACACACGGGTTTCCACGCATTGCCGGGAGCTGCAGTCACTGGTGGAACCGTGGCATTGTGTCCGGTGCCCAGCGCCCAGAGCCGGCTCGGCGCCCTGCCACTGCCCGGCCGCCCGCCGGCTCCTCCGCTGCCCGCGGCTTTGGCTCACAGCTCTGCATGGACGCACTCGCTCCCGCGTCCTGGTCTGCGGAACGCGCGATCATTCGCGTGTCTGGTTTTTCTGGGTACAGAGCAGTGTTATCTGAAAAGGAAGATGTCGTCTCTCCCTCTGTTTCTGGTCCTGCTAGTTCTGTCTGCCTTCGTCGGTGGACTTGCCGAGTGTCACGGCAGCGTGAAGCGACACTGGGAGAGTGAGCACAGGGCCAGCTCCTGCCCTCAGAGGGAACGTTTGCCGAATCTTAGCACAGATTTCGGCCTGAGAAGAACTCGGAGCTCCAGACACGGGCCGCCTACGGGAGCCGCCGACCCAGCTGCTTCCCAGCCGAGCCGTCCCCTCCAGGACCCGGCTTCTGCCTGTGGGCCCAGGGGCCGGCACACAGGTGCGCGGGGAACCCCGGCCCCTCTTGAGACACTGCGGGTCTCACTGATGCTGGCACGCACAGGTGCAGGGGAGGCGCCTCCACCTGCCGCGCTGGGCGGGCCCCTCGTCGGAAGGCTCGGGAACCCTGGGGCCGGCCCTGTGTCGGGGGCAGCCTCAGCCATGGGGGCTCCCTGAGGGAGTTGGGGCGCGGCCGAATCTTGCCGGCCTGGCTCTGCCCTCCAGAGCACCCAGCCTGAGGGCCGGCTCCGTGACGGCCCCCGGCGCGTCCCACTCTGCCCAGCATCTGCTCAGGTGCAGCCAGAGGGAGCTCCTCCGCACCCGACCCGCGTCACTCGCCCACCTGCCCCAGCACCTGGCTCTCTCGGGCGGCGGCTTGCCCGGTACAGGGAGCAAATCCACCCCCGTGCCCCAGCCTCCGCGGCGGCCAGAGCGACGAGCGCCCAGGGGCAGGCCCGGGAGGCCTGAGATTCCTGAGCTCCCGGAGACTTTCCCAGCCGGTGAGTGAGACGGGGCAGAGGCCGCGCGCGGCGGCAGCGACAGCACGGCCACCTCCGGCCTGACCAGGGCGGACACCCGCTCCTCCCCTGGCTGGACAGAGCCACCTCTGCCTCCAGGCAGTATTGAAAAAAAGCACACGTTTAATATCAAAGGCCAGTTCAAGTGTCACCACCTATACGGAGGGTGATTCCAGAACGTCCTAGAATGTTCTGAGAGGACAGGCCTAGTGCTGGCGACCCCCGAGCAGCCCCACGGAGGCCAGGCGAGGTCGCCGCGGCCGCCCTAGACGCCGGACTTGGCGATGAGCTTCTCGAGCAGGCTCATCATGCGCTCCTGCAGCTGCAGGCTCTGCACCTGCAGCAGGTTCTGCTGGTCCAGCACGCGGCGCACCTCGCGGCACGTCTCCTCCACGGCGCGGCTCAGCCGCCGCTGCTCCTCCAGCATGGCCTCCAGCAGCCGCAGCTTCTTCCGCCGGAAGTGGCAGCTCTGCACCTTGCGCTTCTTCACCGGCCGCTCCTCCGCCCTGCGGGCACAGCGCCGGCCTCAGAGCCTGCCCCCGCCCCCCCGGGACGGGCGGACGCCGGCCTCGGGCCGCCCACCACGTGACAGCCTCGGCCCCCCCCCCCACGGGCGGACGCCAGCCTCGGCCCGCCCACCACGTGCCAGCCTCGGCCCGCCCACCACGTGCCAGCCTCGGGCCGCCCACCACCTGCCAGCCTCGGCCCGCCCACCACGTGACAGCCTCGCCCCCCCCCCACACGGGCGGACGCCAGCCTCGGCCCGCCCACCACGTGCCAGCCTCGGCCCGCCCACCACGTGCCAGCCTCGGCCCGCCCACCACGTGACAGTCTCGGGCCGCAGGCGCTCGAGGCCACAGGACTGGCCACACGCTTCTGAACAGGGGCAGGCAGGGGCCGGCCCGGGGTCGGGGGTGGGCTCGGGGTGGACAGACCCCCCCTCCCGGGGCTGGCGCTGGGGGAAGGGGGCGCTGAGCGGGCTGTGGCGCTCGGTGCTCCTACAGGGAAGCAGACGCCACCCGTCCCAGCCGGGAACTGACGTCTCAGGAGGAGGAGCCAGCAGGCCTGGGAAGAGGAGGGGGGAGGGGACGTGGAGAGACCCGGCCGAGCCTGGCTTCCCGGTGGAAGGGGGAGGTAGAGGCAGCCCAGTGCGTGGCCATCCCCCAGGGGCCGGCTCTGGGCAGCAGGCAGCTCCTGGCTGGAGAGCAGGGGCCACCAGCCCCCACGGCCCCGAGGCCCTGCCCTGGGGCCTGCCCACCCAGCCTGCACTTTGTGCTCTGAGCAGGGGCAGGAGCGCGGCCCCCACACGCCAGCCCTGGGAGTCTGGGAACCAGGCTGTCCACAGAGCAGCCGCCCGCCACCTGGGGCCTCGCTGCTCCTGGCCTGGCCACCTCGGGGGCGTCCTGGCTGGCAGGCGCTTTGCGAGTGCTCCCCTGCAGATGGGAGCCGCCACCCCCCACAGAGCAGGGCTGGGTGCAAAGCCACGGCCCCCTTGCCAACTCCTACTTCCCCTCCAAAGCCCATCCCACAGAACCCCTCCCCGGAAGCACCCACTCCCAAGGGGTCCTCCCAGTGCTGCGTGGCTCTCGGCTGCTGCCTGAGGCCTCAGGTGGCCAGGCAGAAGGGGCGGGGCCCAGAGCAGGGTCCTCAAACCCCCCCTCTCGTGCCCCCACCCTCTGAGGAAGGCTCTGACTTATCCCCGTCCTGCAGGAGGGAGACTGAGGCCAGAGAGGTCAAGGAACTTTCTAGACAGCTGAACGGCGATGGAGCGGGGCCGCCTGTCAGCCCTCGAAGCAGCCACCACGCCACCAGCCCACCCTGCCCCGCACGGCTCAGCGTGGCTCGGCTGGGCTCGGCATGGCTCGGCGTGGCTTGGCGTGGCTCGGCATGGCTTGGCGCGGCGCGGCGTGGCTCGGCGCAGCGCGGCCGGCCTCTGGCCCGGTGGGGAGGAGGAGGAGGAGGAGCAAGTGCACGCTACCTGAACTTAAGGGACAGTAAGCTGGAGGAGCTGTCGCAGCGATCGTCCTCGAAGCGGCCTTCGTAGGAGCACTGGTTATACGGGCAGTACAGAGGGGTGGACTTAGCGGACGGCGACAGGGACGCCTCGGTCTGGGACGTGGAGGGCCCGGGCTGCTGGCCGTCGGGCAGCTTGCCATCACAGGACTCGGGGGCCTTGGCCAGGATCCTATCAATGGCTAGGTAATAGGGCCAGTCCGGCGGGACGGACTCGCTATCTGTCATGCATTTTAATTTCCTGAAACGAGAGACAAGAGCCAAGCGTGAGAAGCAGCTGGGCCGCCAGGGGGAGCCACCGGGCACCGCAGGAGCCGCTCGCCGGCGCGGGCTTCCCCACGGAAGGGGCCGGTTCCAGGGTCAAGGCGATCCGGGACGGAGCGGGGAGACGGCTCGGGGCCCACACGGCCTCGGAGTTAGAGGAAGCCGGTGGCGCTGGGAATCAGGACCTGGCTCCTCTCTAAACTCTGCCGCGAGCAGACACTGCCGTTCTACCGTAAGAATCGAGGCTCTGGAGCCAGAACTACAGGGGCTAGAGCACCGGGTGCCGTCCCCACCTCTGTGCTGTGCGACCCTGGGCAGGCCTGTTAACCTCTCTAAGCCTCCCTCTTCCCATCAGTAGAATGTGATGACCAAAGTAAGCGCCTCCCGGGCTGTCGGGAGGGCTTCATAAAACAGTGCCCGGTGCCTGGCCAAGCCAGCCTGCTCACGATAGCATTCTCGGTCGAACCTGACGGGAAATGGTGTTGGGTCCTAACCCACGTCACCGCTGGCGCTCACGTGAGCGTGGGCAGGAGCCTGGACCCAGCATGAGAACCTGCAGCCGGCCCAGGGGCGGAGGGCAGAGCTGGCAGCACCCCCGCGCCCCGCCTGCACCTCGAGGCGGGTCCCACACCCCTAGCCCCTGGGACAGCCCTGCCTCACATGGCTTCCTCGGGGCTTCAGGGGTCACTGGGGGTGAGGGACGGCCAGCTCTGTGGCTGGCAGAGCAGCACCTCCTGAGGCCCAGGGCTCCCCGCGCTCCTGCCGGCGCCCCACAGAGCAGAGCTGCAGGCTGCTGCCCATGGGGGCTCGGGGCGGCCTCGGGGAGCCCACGCTGCTGGCTGGGGGGCCCCGGGAGAAGGCGGGACAGGCCAGGGCAGGGCACAGCTGCTCTGCAATCCTGACTGCCGGCACCCGCCTCCAGCATCCGCTCAGGCTCTCCTGCCGCCCACAGAGGCCCCGGCACCGCAGCTGCCCCACGCTACTCCCACAAACCGTGCACCGAGCCCCGGCCCCCTCTGATGTCCTTAGGTGATAACCTCCACATGTAAAGAGCTCTTGTAAAAAGAAAAACCAAGGCGGGTGCTGTGGCGCACTGGGTTAATGCCCTGGCCTGCAGCGCCAGCATCCCGTATGGGCGTCGGTTCTAGTCCCAGCTGCTCCACTTCCAATCCAGCTCTCTGCTGTGGCCTGGGAAGGATGGCCCAAGTGCTTGGGCCCCTGCACCCGCGTGGGAGACCTGGAGGAAGCTCCTGGCTCCTGGCTTCGGATCGACACAGCTCCGGCTGTTGCGGCTAACTGGGGAGTGAACCATTGGATGGAAGACCTCTCTCTCTCTCTGCCTCTCCTCTCTCTCCGAGTAACTCTGACTTTTAAATAGAAATAAATCTTTAAAAAAAAAAAAAGTGGCCTCTGCCAAGGAGGCTCTGGGAAGGAGGGGAGGTGGAGCCAGGCCTGCGGTCAGCTGTGGGGCCTCCCAGGATGGAGACAGAGGCCCCTCTGGGACCCTGAAGAGGGCTTTCTGGACAACCAACGGATACCACAGCCAAACAGCCCGCAGCCTGGTGGGGGGAGTGTGGACGTGAGTGACTGAGTCCAACAGGAGGCTGGCCGGTGGCCCTCGGAGCCCCTTCCTCACCAGGCACTGGACAGGGACTTGGGGGTCACCCCGCAGCCCACCCCTCCTGTCCCTTCCCCTCAGCGACTCCATCGTGGGCGGACCCCAGCAGGTGCCGGGGGCAGGGTGGGCGGGGATAGACTGTGCGCTGCTCCTTCCAGGGTCACGGAAAGTCCGATGAGCGCCACTGGACGCAGCGCGTCAGGGCCCTGCTCAGCACCTCCAGCCTCCATGCCCCCTCCTGCTTTGCCGGGGGCCACCTCCTCACCTGCCGGGGCATGCCAGGGCCCCCTCCCCCACGGGGCACAGCTAGGGGCTTCCAGGCAAACCTGCAGAGCCTGAGTGAGCCTGGGAACAGCAGCTGGCCCGCAGGGCCACCTGCAGGCCGCCCCCGGGCCAGGGCCCTCAGCACTCCCACCCTGACCTTTGCCCCGCAGGAGACCTCCCACACCCACTACTTCTACCCACACCTCGCCCTGTCCCTCCCGCATGCCCGTGGGTGCCCGTGCAGTCGGCGGTGCTGGGCGTGGGGGCACGTGCGCCGCCATCCTCAGCCCCA
This sequence comes from Oryctolagus cuniculus, assembly GCF_051225735.1. Classification (NCBI taxonomy): domain Eukaryota; kingdom Metazoa; phylum Chordata; class Mammalia; order Lagomorpha; family Leporidae; genus Oryctolagus; species Oryctolagus cuniculus. The sequence continues at coordinate 1,999,929 of NC_142868.1, read as the reverse complement.
GCTCAGCAGTGCCCTGCAGGCTGAAGGGCGGGCCGCTCGCTGGGTGTCACCGAGGCAGGGGCAGGGGCTGCTGGCGGGGCCCGGCGGCAGCCGCAGGTCACGGCACATCAGCGCCACGGAGGCCTCCCGCCGCGCTCAGGGCACGCAGCTGTGGCCTGCCGACTCCCGCCCCTGCCTCGGGGCACCCAGGGAGCCGCCCCAGCCGGGGGAGCTCAGAGCCAACCCTGCTGCCCGCACAGCTCTCGCCCTGGCCGGGCCGCCGCACACCTGGGCCCAGCCCCGCCCTGGCCCCGGCCGCCTACCTGTACTGGAAGGTCATGTTGGTGATCTTGATCTTGATCTCCTCGCCCAACCGCCGCTCGCCCGTCATCTCGAAGAGCTTGCTGGCCATCTTCTCGTAGACCTTGGCGTTGCGCTTGGTCTGCTTGAGCTCCTCGAAGAACTCCTCCCAGACCAGCATGAGGCCGCGCATCTCGGCGTCCGTCCAGTTGCGGGCCCGCCGGTGCTTCTCCGCCTGGGGGGACACCAGGTAGCCGGGCACTTCGGCCGCCGCCATGCTGGGGGCACCTGCGGGGTTAAGCAGCGCGCTCAGGGGGGGCCCCGGGCCCGGCCCTGCGCACCATGGGCGCGAGGCGGCTGCTCTTTCGAAGGCAGCTCCACGCTCAAAATGGGGCCTACATCTGACAGGCAGGAATTTAGTTAAAAGCTTTTAAACGGGAAACGTCATTTTGATGTCACGTTTCCATAGCAACAGAGCAACTGCATAAGCTACAACAACAGAAACCTTTTAACGGAAGGCGCAGGCATCAGGGCCGCGCTGACGGCCCATCAATATCGCAGCGAGGAGGCCCGAACCCCATGGGCAGGCTCCCAGCCCCGCCGCCTTCTCCCCGGGCGGCCCGAGCGCCCGACGGTGGCAGCCTCACCCTGGCTCCAGCAGTCGGGTCCCCAGGGAAGTGCAAGACACAGGTGGAGGTAGACATGGGGGACACAGGGGCCAGAGGGAGATGGCCGCCAGGGCCTCAGCGCTTGGCTGTGGGACCCCCACCCCCACCCCGCAGAAGGCCCCTGTCCCATGGGTCTCGCTGGCCTGGGGTTAGGGACCTACTTTTTGGCTTCTCCTGCTCCATCCACCGAGCCCCGGGGCGTCGGGCCGTGTGGACACCGAGAACCCAGGCTATGCCTGGCAGAGCGGGCCAGGGAACACGGTGGACGCTGACCGCCAGGTGTCCAGGCAGGGGCAGCACTAGCTGGCCAGAGCGAGGGCTGTGCCGAGACACTGGCACACCAGCTGGGTAAACCCAGGCCAGGCCAGCTCAGCTCCCTGGGGAGAGGCGGGCTGGGCACGGCCCCGATGCAGGGGGAAGCAGGGCAGTGGGCTTTGGCTCTGTGGGGCCGAGGGACTGAGCCTCCTGTGGGTTCCCCCAGAGGTCCCCCCAAGAGGAGCCAGGGCGGGAGACCAGGAGTGCAGGAGGTGCCACCTCAGGGTGTGCACGGCCCCTGTGGGAGACGGGCAGGCTGCACAGCTGCCCGGCCTGGGAACGCCATGCCTCCTCGGGCCTGAGCAAAGGCAGCCCCCCCCCCCGCATCGTCAGAGAACCCTGCCTGGTGCCACGTGTGACGCTGGGCGGGGCGGGGGGGGGGCAGAGGGGCCCGGCTGAGTGTCGAGCCTGGTGCGGGGAGGGTCAGCCTGGGCCTGAGAGCGGCCCATAGGGCAGCGCGGGAGCTGCGGCCAGGACACCCACCGGGGGCCTCTGGGGACTCGCCGGGTTCCTGGTCCCAGAGGGCAGCCCGAGCTGCAGCCAGGACAACTGCCGGGGGACTGCTGGGTTCCTGGTCCGGGCCTGGCCCTGCCGTTGGCTCGGGCAGGAGCAGCTGTCACCTCTGGCTCGGCGGGGAGGGGCAGCGAGGGGCCCAAGGCCGGGCGCGGTACTGAGGCAGGGTCCCTCCTGCTGCGCTGCTGCTGCGCCCGCCCTCCCCGCGGGTTGGGCCTTGGCCACGGTGGCTGGCCTGCCAGCTTGCTGCCGCCCCCTGGTGCCCAGCTGGCACAGAGCGCGCTCAGCTGCAGCCCCAGCACAGGGTCGGACCCTCCCCAAAGGGCTTCAGGGACCCTCCTACTGCCTATCTACTGAGGAAGTGCGAGGAGAGGCAGAGATGGACAGAGCGCCCCCGTCCACAGGTCCACTCCTTAAATGGCTGCAACGGATGGAGCCAGGAGCTGGGAGCTCCACCCAGGTCTCCCCGTAGCTGCCACCTCCCAGGGTCTGCAGTAGCAGGAGTTGGAAATGGGAGCCAGAGTCGGGACAGGAGCCCGACACATGATGCGGGGCTCGGGCGTCCTGTCTGCTCCTCACTGCGCTCCCAAGGACACAGGAGGGCGGACAGGCAGGCAGAGCACCCGCAAGTCACTCTGCGTGGTGCTGGCCGAGCGGGACCCGGTGCACCGCCTCCCACGTCTGCACTGGGAGCTTCTGGACTGCAGAGCCTGGCACGCTGTCCTGGCCAAGGAGCAGCCACTGGGGGACCAGCACCGTGGGGTGAGGGGCTAAGCGCCGCGTGGGACGCCAGCATTCCTCCCATCCAGCTCCCTGCTAATGACCTGGGAACAGCAGGGGAAGACGCCCCAAGTGCTTGGGCCTCTGTCCCCACGTGGGAGACCGTGGTGAAGCTCCTGGCTTTCGGCCCAGCCCACATCTGGCTGTTCTGGCCATCTGGGGAGTGAGCCAGCAAAGGGAAGCTGTCTGTGTAACTTTCAGATAAATCAATCTTTGAAAAGGCAGTGCGCAGTGGGGTGGGGCAGCAGGTAGCCACAGGCCAGGGGGCTTTGCTGCCAGCATCAGGGCGCTGCAGCCAGTGGGCCCGGCACGGCCTCTAGACGGCGTTCCCAGGAGCAGGCACCCAGCACAGGGCACACTCTAGCCAGGCCAGGAGCAGGCACCCGGCACAGGGCACACTCTAGCCAGGCCAGGAGCAGGCACCCGGCACAGGGCACACTCTAGCCAGGCCAGGAGCAGGCACCCGGCACAGGGCACACTCTAGCCAGGCCAGGAGCAGGCACCCGGCACAGGGCACACTCTAGCCAGGCCAGGAGCAGGCACCCGGCACAGGGCACACTCTAGCCAGGCCAGGAGCAGGCACCCGGCACAGGGCACACTCTAGCCAGGCCAGGAGCAGGCACCCGGCACAGGGCACACTCTAGCCAGGCCAGGAGCAGGCACCCGGCACACACTCTAGCCAGGCCAGGAGCAGGCACCCGGCACAGGGCACACTCTAGCCAGGCAAGGTCACCCAGCTGCCCCCCCCGCCGCTTGCATCTGTCCTCTGAGGGGAAGGGCTCCGTACCTTGGCACAGCTGCATGGCCTGCTGGGACCCTTGGTCACTGCGAGATGAGAAGGCAGAGGGCTGGGCTGGGGGCCCAGCAGCACCTGCAGGGAGAGGCAGTGGGTGAGGCCTCAGCAGGACAGTCCCTGGGGCATGGGGTGTCCAGGCAGCCCCGCCTCTTATGCTGGGACCAACTCCACCTGGCATTTGTGGTGCCCGCTATGGACCCCTGACCACGGGTGGAGTGGCAGGGCCTGGCCAACACGGAAGCCCACAGGATGCGGGCAGCACCCCCCGGAGACATCAGGCACCTCCGGGTGTGGCAGCTGAACAGACCCTGTGCTGGTGGCCAGAGCTCAGGGCTTGGGCAGTCGGGGGAAAGTGGAGTGTGAGGGCGGGGCCCAGCTGCAGCCCAGGCTGAGAGGAGGCCTGGGCTAGAGACCTTGATTGGCTAAGGAGCTCAACAGCGTGGGGGCCAGCAGCGTGGCCGGGTCAGCCCTGGGGGTGGGGTGGGGGACAGCTTTCCAAGGCCCGGGAGGTGCCTGGGCTTAGAGGCGGTGGTCCCCACATGACCCACCTGTCTTGGTCAGCACAGAGGACACTGCCCTTTCCATGCGGCCACAAGGAAGCCAGCCCCTTAGCTGGGCACACTGACTCAGCGGGCGGCAGCAGATGGCACAGGCGAGCCGTGGGCACCGGAGATGCTCCAGTTCTGAACCTGATCTTGCCGGCTCGGCAGAACAGACCGTGGAGCGTGGGCCGCGGCCTCCTGGGCCCTAAGAGCCTCGTCCCTCCTCAGGCCCGACACCAGGCCGCCTGTCCTGAGGGTGGGGGCCTCCACACCCAGGCCCCCACCTTCATCTCACCCTGGCCCAGTCCCCCATCCGACTCGCTGTGTGAAGCATTTAGGAAGCTACTTTGAAGTCCTCTGGGGACAAGGCTGGTCCTAAGCCAGAAACGCCACCAAAGGCGCAGGGCACACGGCCCAGGGACAGGTCCCAAGCCTGCGCCTGAGCCTCCCCACGGCTTCCTGGCTCCTGCTCTCCCCGAGGGAGCTGTGCCGTGAGGCGGGGCTCAGGCTGCCCCCTGGATCTAGGCCCCCGTTCTTTCTGGAAGTGTCAGCCACACCAAGTGTGCCCCAGGGCAAAGCGGTGTTCAGGAGTTGAAGACAGACTCAGGGAGCTGAAGGGACTCCCTTGGTGCAGGGACACCTGCGGCCACTACACCACAGCAGCCACAGAGCCCGGATGGCCCCCAGGCGCCACCTAGCCGCAGACCCGCTCAGCAGGGGGGCGCCTGCCAAGCAGCTGGAAGCAGACTCGGGCAACCATTTACTTAACACCCGGCCTGGGCGCCAGCCGCAGCCCGGCGCTCTGGTCTCTGTGGGTCACTGGGCAAATCATGTCACCCAGAGCAGCGCCACGGGAGCCAGAGACCCGACAAGCCACGCAGAGAGGGGCAGCCCTGGCAGGTGGGGGCGGGAAGGTCAGCAGGGCTGAGGGGACGGGCCCAGGTGTGAGGACACGGCCCAGTTCCCGTGCAGGGGCCCTGGGCGGACACGAAGGCTCCACACGCCGGGCCTCCGCGAGCTGGGCTCAGGCGGCAGCCCCGCACACGCCGTGGGCTGGGGTGCTGCTCACGTTGCCCGAGGGCCCTGCGGTCGGCCCCCGTCATCTCCCCAGGCGCCCAGCAAGCAAAGCAAGCCTCGTACTGCAGTGAGGGTTTCATTGTTTTCTTTAATGTGGGTGGACAACGTTTGCAGCAGTTTTAAAAAATTAAATACACATCTCCCATCGGTCCTTCTCTCTCCTCACGGCAGGGAGTCGGGTCTGGGGCAGGCTCCGGGACCCGCCCATCACAGCTCTGCCGCAAACCCTGCAGCAGCACAGGGCAGGAGGCCTGGCCAGGGGGCCCCGAGACCAGGGCCACGGCCACCGCACTCCTCTGGGGCTGTGGCGGAAGACTCTGCTCCCAGACATGTAGGGGACACGTGTCAGGCACAGAGCGGGAGACAGCCCGAGCCCCCAGGTCACCACCGCCGTCTCCTGGCCCTCTGTCCCCCACGAGGGACAGTCCTCTTCTTGCCAGCCCCGTCCCGGCTCTCCAGCTCCGAGCTGATCCCGGTCAGGAGCAGCTGTGGTCCCGGGCACTCAGTGCGGAGGGAGGGAGGGAGGGAGGGACAAAGGCTAGGTGAGGACATTTCGCCTGTGGGCGCTCACAGGTCACACTTCCACGGCCCCGGGCCTGCCCCGGCCCCCAGTGGAGTTCTGCCCGTGAGCGGCCGTGAGCAGTGACTGTCTTCAGGCAGGCCCTGCCCGAGTGCCACCAGGGCTCGTCCCCAGGGCACGTGGCGCCGCCGTCTCACTTTCACTCTCTCCTCCTGAGAGGGCACGTGTGCTGGCGAGTGAGAACAGTGCTAAAGGGCACTTGGCAGGGGAGGTCACCGGACACACGCGGCAGGGCCGGGGGGCAGGTTCTGGGGAAACAAGCGGACGCCTCCCCTGGTTTCACGCGACTCTCCTGACAGCACCAGCAGGAAAGCAGCAAGAGCTCCGCCTCCCCTGGAAACCACGCCCACAGCGGACACCGGCGACAGTCTGGACCGACGGTCTGGCTGGGGCTACCGCGCAGTTCCAGGGCTGCACAGACTGCAGCCCGGCCTCGCTGTCCACTGCACTCTATCCAGTAATGACCTTGACTTTTACGGAGTCCCCTCCTCACCATCTGAGTCACCCAGCTTCCAAGACGGGCAGACATGGCACCCTTGCAGGCCTCATGGGTTTCTCTCAAGATCCGTGTGCACATCCATGACACCAGAGGTGGGTGCGTGTGAGCGCATGCCAGTGCACGGGCCCGAGTCACCTCCAGGGCACACAGCGGGGGAGGGAGGGGTCCTCAGGCCAGCACGTGGCGGGGGAGGGGCTGGGCTCTGAGCCCTTGCTAAGAACTGACAGCTTCAGCCCACACTGACACCCCACGCCGAGCCCAGAGATGTGGATTCGGGGGGAACGGCTCCAAACTTTATACTCGCAGTGCAATTTCGTGCAAACGTAAACATCTACTCGGGACACCAGCAGCCGCCGCACCTGCCTCAGGGCTACTGCGGCTGCTGGGCGGCGCTGGCGTAGAACAGGTTCCAAGGCCATTCTCATCATTCACCCCGGAAGCAGGACCTACAACGGGAGCCCAGAGCAGCATGAGCGAATGGTGTCCTCTCACTTCCTCCGGAAGAACCGCCCAGCAGGTCCTGCCCTGGGGAGGCCTTGCAGGGGCTGCCAGCAAAAGCTGCCCAGCACTCTCCGGCTCCCCTGCATCCCACCCGCCCTCGTTGCCGTGGCAGGCGGACAGAAGAAACCTCGGGGACTCAAGGCAGCACCTGCACCGGCTGCGGTGAGGATTCACTGGATGGGTACGACCTCACTCCTCCTCTCCAGAACCTGGGAAGCAGCTGTAACTTTACCACGCCAAACCCTGCGCAACGACCAAAGACCAAAGCCACCGGCCCGAGTCACAGCCCAGCCAGGCAGCGACAGCACACAGAGCTTCCGTATCAGCCCCTAAACCCAAGACAACCGAGCCTGGCCAGCCAGGGCCGGACGCCGATGTGGAGCTGTGCCCCCCCATCTCAGATCAGCCCATCACCACACACAGAGCTGCTCCCTGCTGAGCTGGCAGCGGCGCGGGAAAGGGGTACAAGAGGCATCGAGGCCTGACCCTCACTTGCTCTGACCAAGAGGGGCTCAGCCAGAACAGAGCTCAGTGACACCCTGGGCTGCCAGGACCCCAACATGGGGCAGTGGGCCCAACGCCAGCCAGCGAGCTCCCGGGGCCATTGGGCCAGCGTCCCTGGACACAAAGGCTATTAGCGGCAGAGAAGCGGTGCCGACCCTTATGGTGGGCAGAGGCCTTGGGAGGGGCTGAGGGCTCACGGGGCCCGGGGGGCAGTCCTGCTGCCGACACCGGGGCACCAGCTCTTCTTGCCAGGCTAACCGAATGTGACTGTGTAGCAAAGTGGGGTGTGCAGGGGAGACGCCACGAGAGGGCTGCCACAGACCCATCGCTTCCGTGGACACTGCCCCACGCAGCGCTGGCCTTGTGAGCCACACACTTTACACGGGCGTAGAAAGAGTTACATTAAAATTAATCTCTTTACTGATAGAATTGAATTTTAAATCCTGAGAAGAAAACAGAGACAGAGGATGGCGCAGGTGTGTGGCGCCCCAGCTGCTGGCCTGGCCACAGGGTCTGTGCGTCTGGTCGCTGGTGCAACAGGGGAGACGTGCTCACAAGGCCGGGTGCCGGCACTCGTGTCCTCCCTGTGGGACGGCGAGGGGCCGACGACCAGCCTGCAAGAGTGAGGACTTCCGTCCCAGGCCAAGGGAGCCGCAACCTGGCGGCAACGGCAGGTGACTGTGGGGAGAAAGACCGACCCCTGGGCACCGGCACCGGCGCTGGCAGCCCAGCTGCGCCTGCTCTCCGAGGACTCGGCTGCACCCCCACAGCGCTGTGTGTGGTCCCTGCTCAGCCACTGCTGCAAAGAGCACTCGTGCCTCTCGGCAGACGCGCACGCTGCCTGGCTGCCTCGCGGCGTGAACGGAAGCCCGGAGGGACGAGGCAGGGCACCGGGCACTGGCTTCTGCGCGGAGCCGGCCCAGCCGCTGCCTCGCGCACTCTCCCACCGGGGGCACTCAGCAGGCGGCGCCCCTGTGCACGTTTCGCAGACACGTCAGCAGCCGGTGGTATGGGCTTCCTGGCGCTGCCACCACCTCAAACACAGACTGGAAGGCCCTGCGGTCGAGCTCCTCCTCTATCTGGTGTCTGTAAAAGTCGGTGGCGACCAGGCAGAAGAGGTTCACGTCCACCTGCTCCAGCTTGCCCATCCTGCTGACGACGTGCGGGAGGCTGGCCGGGAGTTAAGGGAGCACTGCCACGGGCACGGAAGGCTGCCCCCCCCAGGAGCCCCTTCCTGACCCAGCCCCAGGAGGCGCGAGGGACAGAGCAGCAGGCAGGAAAGGGGCGGCTGGGCACACGCCCTCCTAGACCCTCTCGTGCCGGAGCCCAGCTCCCCGCCCAGGCAGCGCTGGCTGAGCAGGTGCTCGGGGCAGCACTTACCTGGCCTAGCGCCCTGCGCAGTGCTGGCTGCCGGTGCTCCCGCGAGCCCCGCTCCGACGCAGTGAGCACAGAGCCGTGGCCCTGCCTACCCGGGCCCTCCCAGGCGCGCTGGGCGAGGCTGTGCTGCCAGCACCAGCATGACCACGCTGCTCGGAGACTTGTGTCTGTCTCGGGGAAAGGCTGCCAAAAAGGGAACTCCTGGCACCAGCGTTCTGGGGGTGGGGACGGATCTTTCCTAAGCAGCCCCCTAGAGGGTGATCGAGGCACAATGACAAAGCTAATGAGAAGCAGCACTGGGAACCCAGCTGCACGGGCACAGGAGGGGAGGGGGCCCAGCGGAGACAGGGGAGGCCTGGCTGCAGAGCCAGGCGGTCCTGCTGGGCAAGCGGAGGGCACCCTGCTTTCTGTGGCCCTGCCAACGCCTTCCTCCTCGGGACAGAGGGGAACAGCACCTTGAAGCTGCGGGTTTTGCAAGTGTCAGGCTTCAAAAAGTTTAAGACAAAACACAGAAGTTGACAGAAGAAAAAGCGAAATCTGGCAGCAGGCAGAGGCCCCACCGAGAGCCCCAGCACCCAAGGAAGGATACGTTGCTGAGACCCAGGGGCTGGTGGACGCACTGACGAAAAAGCAGGAGAGGCTCCACATGGCCATGGCGACCGGGGTCCTCTGCGTGAAGTTGGACAGGGAGAGCATGACCCAGTCCCGGACCATGGACGACTGCCCGGCACTGTGCAGAGTCTGGAAGACCTGGGCAGGGGCGAGAAGCAGCGTGCAGCGCAGGGCTGGGGAGGCGTCAGTTCCTCCACCCCGCTGCTCTCTGCAGGGAGGCATCTTGCCAATGTCCTGGGACCCCGCCTCCAGCTCCCACCCACGTCTACCTCACCTTGTACACGACGGTGGCCATGAACTGCGGGTATGGCTGCTGATTGGACAGAAACTCTCCAATGACTTTGTTCATGACATCCTGGGGTGGGAAGAAGTCATCTAAAAACTGAGGCAGGATCCTTGCCACCACTCTGGCTTCACAGGGAAACCCCTTCCTGATCCTGGAAGGAGGGGACACTAGTCAGAGCCTCACTCGGCTGGCCAAGCGCACGCTGCAGAAGCGGAAACACCACACGCAGCCCTCTGCAGTCCACCCCTCCGGTGACGCGCACAAGCCTGTCCTCCTCAGGTTTTTCCCACACACTTCCCAACACGACGCAGTCCAGTGCCTGAGCTCAGCCGCCAGCCGGGAAGCCGGGCCTGCCTGCTCTTGCCGACTGCCTCTGCAGACCCCGGAGCTGCATCCTTTCTGGCAGTCCTGCCTAGCCGTGCTTGCGTGACTGCCGTGGACAACATGGAAACGGCTCCCACACACACGTGCCTGGCTCCATCTGCCCACAGACACCCAGGAGAGGATGCGCTGGACTGCGAGGGAGCCCCTGTCAAGCACCCAGTCATCTCCCCGGATCGGGGGGTCACTCTGAGTGCCTGCATCACGCTCACTTGGTCACGGTGCTCCACGGGGTGGCTGCACACACACGGACGGCCACAGTGACCGCAGGCTCGCTGGAACCTCAGGCTCAGCACAGAAGCAGACCGGCATGTGCTTGGCCACACAGAGAACCTCTTCGGGCCCCAGAAGGGACTCATGCAGAGCCCTTCTGTGCGCATGCCCGAGACCAGCCTGAGAACAGTCTGTCTTCGGCAAACCAACTGCTCACCGCAGGCCACAAAACTGCCACGTCACTGGGCCCGGAGAGACTCGGGGCAGGACACGGGCTGCTCTAGGGAAAGCCTGACGAGCCCCCGGCGCTCTCAGGACTGGCAGGTGTGCGGATTCTGAGCACACAAGTGGGAAGGCTGGGAGGCCTGGCAGCAACTCCTGAGGGTACTTTCGCTCCAGCCTCTGCACTGCCTGACGCTGCCCTCAGGGGCTGCATGTCCCTCCTGCAGTGCACGGTGAGCACACAAAAGGCAGCAAGGGTGAGCAGGCGTCTGCAGTAGGGCCCGCCTCCAGGCCCCGACCTGCCACAGGCCGATCCCACGGGCCTGGCCCTCGACCTCCCCAGGGCCACCGTGGAGTCACTCAGTGCTGGGGTCCCAGGATGGCCTGCTGGCGGGACAGCCCCTGGTCGGAGGGTGAAGAGACATGAGGAGGAAGGTAAGCAGATGCGCATGCGTATGCTCCTCTGGCCAAAGCCCAAGGCAGTTCACGGCCACAGCGGCGGGCTTCGCTGCTCACCTGTCGAAGAGAACGGATACCCGCTCCATCGCGACAATCACTGACTCGCTGTCTGGGGCTGCGGGGTTAGCGTCCGAGGTTCTGCCCGGGCTGATTTTCTCCTTCCCTGAAACACAAGTATTCAATACACAGCTGCACGATTTATAAAGCCCAACAGGCTCCACAGACGGTGCCTTGCATACGAAGTTCAACAGACCCCTAGAGATGATCCGAAAGAGGTGACCTAAGTAAGCCCTTAGCCGGCCCAGGACCTGGCCAAGGCTCAGCTGCATGGGAGGCAGTGGCCGGAGGTGTGGCTCTGCTGCCTATGCACAGTGGCTGACCTCAGGGCAGCACCCGGGTCAGGCCGCACCCGGGTCAGGGCAGCACCCGGGTCAGGGCAGCACGGGCGCAGGCGTCCGCCTCTCCTCACCTGTGTACATGCAGGTAAGCATCAGGCCCAAGGCCGCCATAGCCCGATGCGGGCTGTGCACATTCACTCTGTCCACACTCAGCTTGACCAGGGACTCTGCATCCAGCCGGGAGAGCTGCTCGGACAGCAGGAGGCGCTCCAGGCCTCGGAGGGCACAGTGGTAAATGATGGAGGGTGTGGCCTCCTCACTCCCAGAGAGCATCACTCCACACATCTGGACGAGAGAAAGCCTTCTGTCAGAGTGGCAGGGCGGCCGCAGGGGAACCACAGCTGACCCCACTGTCCACGAGGACAGGGACAGAGATGGGCCCGGGGCCACTCGCCTGTATGATTGACGCTGAGAACTCCGGCCCCACGTCCAGAGGATAGTTCTCCATCAGGTAGAAGGCAGTGGCGCACATCACCAGCACGTGCTGCTGGCTGTGAATGTTCACGCAGCTGCAACGGGGCACAGATGGCCTGTCACACACAGCTGCCCCACCCTCGCGGGCCGGCTCCTCCGTGGCCTGGACCCGTTCAACCTGGCCTGGTAGGGGGTACATAGGCAAGGCCACACGGCACTCGAGCACTCTGCACCCTGCACGGCTGGCCCTGGCTTCTGCACTTGGCCTCACTCCACATGGCCTGCCTGCCTCACGCTGCAAAGCCCTCAGCCTGGCTCGCCTCATCCCAGCACTGGCCACTTCACCTCTGCCCATCAGAGAGGCCTGGAGGGTGCCCTCTGCTCTCCTGTGTGGTACCTTGAACCCCGACTTGGGGAGTCTCCTCTTGGCACCTGTCTGCTCCGCAACAGCCTAGCCTGCCTGTCACTGGACAAACGGCCACCGTGAACAAAGACCTAGCCTGCCTGTCACTGGACAAACGGCCACTGTGAACAAAGACCTAGCCTGTCTGTCACTGGACAAACGGCCACTGTGTACAAAGACCTAGCCTGTCTGTCACTGGACAAACGACCACCATGAACAAAGACCTAGCCTGCCTATCACTGGACGAACGGCCACCGTGAACAAAGAGTCTAGCTCACCACCTCTGCCACACGTGCAGACAGCATACCCACCTCCACTGCTTACGCACGGCTGCCACAATGTAGGCCGCATGCTGGCTCTGAGGCCAGCGCTGTCCAGTCTCTACCTGGACACTCCCTGTATCCCTCCAAGTCTGCTGAGTGACAGCACCAAGGAACGGCCATGCACCAGATGACCAGTGGCTCTGCCTTGGCCTGATGCCAGCTCAGGGGCTGCACCAAAAACGTGTCCTCCAACACATGGGGCAGAGACAGGCCCACCCCCACGTCTCAGCAGGACTCCACCATAGACCCATCTCTGGGCACACGGGGATGGTGGCCAGCTCTCTGCCTACCCTGCTTGCTCAGGGCTCACCATCCAGTAGGAAGGGCCTTGCTACAGCGCCACGCCGTCTCTGCCTGGGTTGGAGCCATGGGTTCCTGGTACCACCTCCCTGCTGCAGCCCACCCTGAACCACACCTGAGGGGCCTCCTCTGCCTGCAGAAATTCAACTCTTCCCATGACGGTGAGTTTGAAGACAGCTAAGCTGTGCTGCCGGCTCTGCTGGGTGCCACGTGCTCGTCTGCTTCCTAAGGGCTCCGTAACCAGCCATGCCTTCTCAGGGCCGTCGGGGCAGCAGGCGGCAAGGTGGGATCACAGCAATGCGTTCCCCACCACGGCGTGCGGGAGGGGTGCTACAGAGAGCAGGCTGAGCCTTGGCCGTGCTTGCCGACAGAGTGGGCAGCGGCACGTGGGAGCGGGCTGAGCACCACGGGGGAGGAAAGCAGAGATAGTGCCACCTCCTCGGGGGCACTCGCGAGAGCTTCCATCGGGCAAGCATCTGCACCCACATCTCCCGGGCCTCACTGTTGCCAGGAGCAGGGCGCCTGCCTGGGTTCCCACTGCTACCTGCCGCCCTGTGGCCAGCTCTTTCTCCCTCCCACCCGTCAGGTGCCCACTTACTGGGCTACGCCCTTGAGGTTGGAGAGGAGATAGTCGCTGATGACGGGGATGAGCTGCTTCGCCGTGTCATCCAAGAGGTCGCACTCCAGCACGTAGAGGGCGCCGTGCAGGGCTCCGATCCTGCTGGGCAGGTGGCCGCTCCTGAGCGTGGTCTCCAGCAGGCGGCTGACGGGCTCGGCCACAGCCTTGTCCTGCAAACAAGCACAGGCAAGGTTGCCCAGGATGGAGCAGGAGCAGCTGGCCCAGTGGCCGGCTGCCCTGTAGCTAAGAGGCTGCCCTCATGTCCAGAGAAGTCCAGCATGCAGAAGAGCCCTGAGAGCTGGCCTGTGACAAGGTTAGCCCCTCGCTGCCTGAGAGGCCTGTGCACCAGGTTAGCCCCTCGCTGTCTGAGAGAGGCCTGTGCACCAGGTTAGCCCCTCGCTGTCTGAGAAGCCTGCACACAAGGTTAGCCCCTGGCTGTCTGAGAGAGGCCTGCGCACCAGGTTAGCCCTTCGCTGGCTCTGGGAGGGTGCCCACTGCCCACACGGGCCTCGGCTGCCTGTGCAGACAAGGGGGCTCATGCTGCACCTGCTGTCCTGGGAGTCTGAGGTTTAGAACGAGCCCGGCCGAGCGTGCCCACACGACCAGCCCCCCATGAAGACCCCGCACACGGAGTCCCTGCCGGGCTCCCCTGGCTGACTGCATGTCCTGTGTGTTGTCAGAACGTCTCGCTGGGGGACTGAGCATGAGCTGGGAGAGTCCACTGGGAGAGGATTCTGGGAGCTCGGCCGGTCTCCTTGGAACTTTGGCCCTGTGCCTTTTCTCTTTGCTGACTCTGCTCTGAACCCCTTCCTATAATGAATTTAAGCTGTGATCCCTTCTAACAAAAATATGGAGTCATCTTGGGGACTCTCGACAGCACTCGATGCTGCCTTGGTCCATTTCGCTCAGTCCTGTGAGTCCTAGTACAACGGGTCCTGTACACACCGAGACCCACGCGGCACTGTGCTCTGTAACAGTCGCAGGCAGTGGTGGGCGTGCTGCAACACCAGGTTCTCCACACCGTTTCCACGCAGAGTGGCTGCTGCTGGCTGACACCTTGTCTTGACGAGAGGCCGTGGCCATCCAGCTTTCTGTGGGAATTCTGCGTCCCAAGCCTCAGGCAGAAGGAGACGCTCCCTGCTTCACCCCTGGGCTGGGCCTGCCCGACTCCTCAGCCCCACTGCTGAAAACACGGCCCGCTGCCACCACGCGGGTGTCCCTGCCGGGGCTGAGGACGGCACGCTGCAGACCCTCACAGAAGATGGCCATCTTCCAGGGAAAAGCTGTGTGCACAGAACTCAGAAGCAGGGTCCAGGCGCCTTTCTGCCTCAGGATCTCTCTAGAAAATTGTTATTTCTTATTTCATTTATTTGATTTACATTTGCCTGGGGGCTCTGGGTCTAGCACAAAACACAGTGACAATGAAAAGTTAAGCCAGCCACTGGAACTCCCCACAGAGAAAAAAGGCCCCTTCCAGGGAGCTGCTTTGCCATCATTCAGGCAGCACCCAGAGGCACTGACTTTGAAGAACATGTTCACACCAGGAGACCCACACCCATTGTCTCTGCTCCCTGCGTGGCTCTGAGTCACTGGCACGGCAGCAGGCTGAAGGCCACCCACGACACCCTACCTGCTCCAGCACCCAGGCTCTGCCGGGACAGACCCCAGGAGGGAGCAGTGGGCAACAGGGCGAGCCCCCATCCTGTGCGACCTGGCACAAGTCAGCTAACCTCCGACCTCTGCTTTCTCAGGCTGCCTTTCAGATGTAGACGAGGCCAGGGGTGCGGGCATAGCAGGAGCGGCAATGTTCCTGCTGTCACACAGAGGAAAACGCGTGGAACACGGGGTAGCCAGGTACCCTCAAGCCCCCACCAGAGGCCTAAATGCTGACACACACAGTACTGAAGTGGCCACAGAACACGAGTGCCTTACAGTGTTGTAAGGACTGACGGCACTCATGGTTAGTGGTGCGTATAGCTGACGTGTGTGGCTGGCAGCCTTCCCATGGTGACACAGGCACAGGATCTGGTGCCGTAAGCACCGATGAGCTCAAGGCAGAGTAAGGAGGAACCGGAAGACACCATCTGACCCTTGCTAGGGCCCGAATGCTTGTGCCCCACCTCCCGCCCCCAACTCGCAGGCTGAAAACCAACTCCCAGTGTGACAGCACTCCGCGGGTGGGCTCATGCCACCCCAGGGACACGGCAAGCAGCGCCCCTCACTGTGCACAGAACCTGCTCGTGTCGTGCTCACGGGCTGGCTGTGAGCCATCCAGGCCAAGAGGCTTTGCCCCAGCAGCTCAACACCCAGTTGGCCCTGGCGCCAACAACACGTCACAGTGCCCAGACCTGGGAGCAGGAATGCAGGCCGCTGTGGCAAACGCAAGCGGCACAGAGGGACTGGGCGTGCACTGGGCCACCGGCAGACCGTGGAGAGGCCGTCGTGCGGCTGCAGGGACCATCTCTGTGAGGAGTGTGGAACGGCAGCAGCAGAACTGGATGCTCTGAGCTGAAGACTAGCCGGGGAACCGGCAGCAGGGCGTGCCACTCACCATGCCGAGGACAGCAGCTGCCTTGCAGGTGGCAGGCACCAGGTACTGGATGAGAATCTCGTCTTCCGAAGGGTGCACCCTCCGCAGCTCGGTCAGCGTCGCATACATCATCTCAAACTGGTTGCGTTCAGTGAACAGGTCTGAGACCACAAGAAGCTGGAGGGGGAGTGTCGGGGAGGAAGGGAAGACTACGCAATCAGAAAGGCAGGCGGTGCGGCCCGACGCGCCAGCGACGACAGGCTACCTTCGAACGCTCACAGGTGAGGTGCGGGAATGCACAGGAACCCCAACCGAGAACCTAAAAACCTAACACGGGGGCCGGCGCCGTGGCTCACTTGGTTAATCTTCTGTCTGCAGCACGGGCATCCCATATGGGCACTGGGTTCTAGTCCTGGCTGCTCCTCTTCTAGTCAGCGCTCTGCTGTGGCCCGGGAGGGCAGTGGAGGATGGCCCAAGTGCTTGGGCCCTGCACCGGCATGGATGACCAGGAAGAAGCACCTGGCTCCTGGTTTTGGATGGCACAGCGCCAGCCATAGTGGCCATTTGTGGGGTGAACCAGCGGAAGGAAGACCTTTCTCTCTGTCTCTCTCTCACTATCTAACTCTACCTGTCAAGTAAGTTAAAAAAAAAAAAAAGTGGAGTTCTGGGACTTCAACCCAGACACTCTAAAAACAAAACCTAAACACAGAACATGAAGAAAACCCCGTCACTGGCACCCACGCCTGCCCCAGAGGGCAGCCCTGGCACAGCCAGCGCCCACATGGGAACAGTGAAAGGGCTACTTCTGTGATGGCTCCCAAGGATAGGACCTCACCACCACACAGGAGGAGTCAGGCGGACAACTACTTGTTGAGAAGTAAGTGTGGTTTTTTTCAGGTGAGCTTCCAACACCCTCTTTCTCTATTTTTTTTTTTTAAAGATTTATTTATTATTTGGAAGTCAGAGTTAACATACAGAAGAGACAGAGAGAGGGAGAAAAAGATCTTCCATCCGCTGGTTCATTCCCCAGATGGCCACAATGACTGGGGCTGGGCCAGGCCAAAGCCAGGAGCCAGAGGCTTCTTGCAGGTCTCCCACGTGGGTGGCAGGAGTCCAAGTATTAGGGCCATGTTCCATTGCTTTCCCCAGGCCATCAGCAGGGAGCTGGATCAGAACTGGAGCAGCTGGGACATGAACCAGCATCATAGGGACGCCAGCAGCTTATCTGCTATGCCACAATGCTGGCCCCTTCTCTAAGGTTCTACTCCTAACATTACACCTAAAATCAGAACTCAATCATGGGCACCCTATTCTGCAGGAGTGGGTGGGGGCGGGGGCTGAGGCTCTGAAGTGGCCCGGGAAGCCTGGTATAGCTGAGACCCTCCAGGTGACTGCCAAGGACCAAACTATGCCCACAGCAATGCTGACCAGTTGCCTCTCCCCGACCTCAATTTCCCCAGTGTATGACCGAAGTCTGCAGTGCTTACGTGGTATTATAAACTGAGCCAAGAGCAGACATGTGAATTTAGCTGTTTTCTAACAAGCTACACATTTTGCTTTTTAAATTTTTAAAAAATATAAAAAAGCTATTCTAATTTTTAAAACCTATTTGTAACAAATTACTTTTGACTGGTCGGGTGTGTCTCCAGAGCGCCTCAGGTTCTGCTCCATCGCTGACACTGAGACACCAAGGCCGCAGCTAGCGCCCTCGGAGCGCCTGAGTGGCTGAGGCGTCTTGGCCCCAAGACTGCCACCTGCAGCGCCTGCCCTACGAGGCGGCGCCTCTTGGCAGTGGGGACCGGGCACGCGGGACCCCGTCACATGCCCCAGAGGTGAACAGACAAGGACCGTGGGTAACAACGAGCGCTCCCAGAACACCCTTACTGTGTGTCTCCCTCTGCTATGGGGCTGGAAACGTAAAAAACCGTCCTTTGCCAATCTGAGAAATACTGATTTCTTCTCCTGCACCCGTGAATCCACAGGGGCCCTTCTCAGTTCTGCATGGCTGTACAGCACGTATGGTGCATGCATGGACAGCCCGTGTGTGTGTTACGTGAGAGGAGATGGTGGCAGGCCAACTCACGGATCGAACCACTTCACTGATGAGGATGACCGGCGTCTTTCTGGCTGAACTGGATGGCAGGATCCAGCGACTGTACAACTCGAGCAGGAACTGTGAACAGGAGTGGATGTCGACGCCAGCCCGGTGCTTCCTGCAGAGGGTGCAAGACAGCCAGAAAGCGCCACGTCAACAAGCCCCGCAGACACATCCAGTGACCAGTAAGGCATTTCAAACCGCTTAGAAAAGGCCAGTGGAGACCTGGAGTTGACAGGAGACGTGGGTGGAGGTGACGGTGCGGGGACATCGGCCTCCTCTTCCTCCTCCTCGTCCCACTCCTCCTCTCTCAGGGGCGTGATGCTGTTCCCCAGCCACATGGAGTGGATGGACACCTGCCACGGGAATGGACACTGGCTCAGTGCCTGGCCCTGCACTGAGTGCCCCACTGCGGGCGCCTTCCCACACAGGAGCTATCAGACCCCGGACACTGGCTCAGTGCCTGGCCCTGCACTGAGTGCCCCACTGCGGGCGCCTTCCCACACAGGAGCTATCAGACCCACGTCTCAGGCAGACGAGTCCAAGGGCTGCAGTGCTGCCGGGAACCAGGATCAGGGACGGGGTGGGGGTGGGGGGGTCAGCGCCTCCAGGCAGGAACACTCAGATGAGGTCCTGGCCAAGCATGGAGCCAACACGCGGGGTTTCTGCCCCAATCTGGTCCTCCCTCACGGGCAGCCACTCGCGGTAAACCCCATCTCCCTGTGTTACTTCCTTTAAAAAGCCCCCTAGAATGCAAAAGGGGAGGTGATGGTTTTGGAGGTGGTGGGGGGCAGGGGCGAGGGACGCAGCAGGAGGGGGCACGGAGGCCAGCAGAGGCGCCCGGCTGCAGGAAGCACCACACTCCGGACGACATGTCAGCAGACTGCCTGCTGCCCCGGCACGGTGCCCGGGGGCAACAGGGACGCTGCCCCTGCATTCCAGAGGCACCAACGGCCACTGCTCCCTGATCCCAGCACCACACCCGGCATGGCCCCTGCTGGCCCCTGTAATCCCCAAGCCCAACACCCAACCCAACCCCTTCCCGAAAGCAAGTGGCAGCTCAGTCGAGTGGCATTTGGGGGCTGACAGGTAGCCAGACAGGGTGGGGTGCGGCCGCATTCCAGCCGGGTGTGTCCCCACCACTTTCGGCCTGGAGACAGCCGGGTGCGGACACAAACGCTGAGGGAAATGGGCAGTCAGGTGAGCACAGCAGGACCGCGGAGCTGATGTCCTGCGATTGGAAGGTGGCTGTAGGCACTCAGTGGGTGCAGCCTCTCCCTCCTTCAGAAGCACTCCCAGGAAAAGTGTCTCACAACACAACAGCCACTGTCGCTCGTCCCAGGGGGACTTCTCTGCAAAACTCAGAGTCTGTCTGTGGCTTCCTGTCCCAGCAGCCACCAGGCCCCAGCCATGCAGAGCATAACCTCCTACGGGATCCAATGCTCACTAGGAGCTTAGAGGAGGAAACCCTTAGAACTACCAAGTGTTTCCAAGTACTTTTCTGATCAGTTTCTCCTGAAACAAGGGCTAACAAGAGAGCCACCTTGTACAATCTGTTTCTAAATAAAGCAGCAACACAGAGAGGAAGTTACAGCAGTGAGTGGCAAGAAAGGTGCAGGTGGCCAGGGTAGCCTTCGGGCACCAGCGGTGCACACACACTGCTGTGTGCTTGGCTACCCATACCTTTCTGATGAGGGGTCATAAGCAGTTCAGTGGAACTGTCCAGAAGCTATGGAGCTGCCCGTCTGCCCTGAGGGCCAGGCTGCTGTGCTGTCTGTGCTGGCGGCTCCGGGGACATTGGCCAGAGCTGAGACCCTGCAAGTGTCCACTCTACTTACTGTGCCGGCCTCGTCCAGCCTGCTCCACCTCCTGGCTGCTACCTAGCCTAACTCCCATCATCTCACTGGCGTCTCCCACACATCTGTGTCACTACCTGAGAAGTATCCTAAAGCATTTCTGAAATAAAGAAGATAACGAAAGTAAAACACCCCTTCATTTAAAACCACATGAAACCTCTCCCCGATGTGCTCAGTGGCCCGGGCCTGAGGTCAGACACAGACCGGGGGCTGCCGGCTCACCTGGCCAAGCTTGTAGCTCGTGTTCCCCAGCTCGCGCTCGGGGTTGGTCTGCAGCAGCAGTTTGTCGTGGCTAATGAGGGCACCTGCGAAGGACAGCCTTGTGAGCCCTGCTCTGTGTGCCCTGGTGCGGGCCGCTCCTGCCTTGCAGGCCGCACCCCGGCAGGATGGCCCGGGCTGAGCAGTGAGCAGAGCCCCCTGGGTCTCAGGGGTGTTCTTTGTCACTCTGAAACCCATTAAGCCCTAAGGACCAGTGGAGGAACTGGACTATCACTTTTTCTCTGTACCAAACAAGACTGCGGCATTCATCACTCAGTCCTCAGTTTCCAACCCTGGGACCTGAACCAGAATAGGCTGAGCTACAAAAGCCTAACGGGGAGGCAGCTGCATACAGGTGACAGTCTAAGCAGGCAGGCTCTCGCGTGGGGCCAGACGACCACCTCAGCGAACAGGACCCGTGGAGCCCTGCCTGGGGGCCCAGGCCGGCTGGCGCCAGCAGGAGCAGCTGTAAGATGCCTCTCCACTTCCATCGCTAGGCCACCACTCCCCCAGCTGAATGGCCCAGCGAATCCTCTGCCAGATGGAGCGGCGACCCACCCTGTCCAAGACGATGCCCCTGCTCCCCGAGCGCTCCCACATCTGCTTGTCCCACTCTCCTGCCATCATGATGGTCACGCCATTTTGCAATGATCCTACTGGCTCATGAACCTGATGGGTGGATCCAGGGCCACCCAAGATCACAGGGCTGAGTTGAAGGCAATGCCCCGGTAAATGAGGGCACAAAACACGCTGTACTACATAGGCCGGCGCCGCGGCTCACTAGGCTAATCCTCCACCTGCGGCGCTGGCACCCCTGGTTCTAGTCCTGGTTGGGGCGCTGGATTCTGTCCAGGTTGCTCCTCTTCCAGTCCAGCTCTCTGCTGCAGCCCAAGTCCTTGGGCCCTGCACCTGCATGGGAGACCAGGAGGAAGCACCTGGCTCCTGGCTTCGGATCGGTGCGGCGTGCAGGCCGCAGCACGCCAGCTGTAGCAGCCATTTGAGGGGTGAACCAACGGAAGGAAGACCTTTCTCTCTGTCTCTCTGTCTCTCACTGTCTTAACTCTGCCTGTAAAAACAAAAACAAAAACAAAAACAAAAACAAAAACAAAACATGCTGTACTGGGCCTCTTCCAAGAAAGCCTTCGAGGGGCTTCAGTGTACAGCCCCTAACAGCTCCTGGCAGTGCCAAAATACTGCTTGTCAAAAGAACAAAAATAGCGGTGCTACACAAAAACCTCTCCCAAATGCCCACAAAAGGCCACTCACCCAGAGCAACGAGGCTGGTGCCCCTCACAAGATAGGAGCGCAACTCAAAGGGCAGCATGCCCGCTCAGCACAGCACACAGGGCCCAGCAGGAGAGGTGAGGGGAGCGGGCCGCTCAGACGCGGTGGCCCAGCCTGTGGGGCTGTCAGATGCACGCACTCTAGGACACAGGTTCTGGGGACTTCCTACGAGAGGCTGGGGATCCAGAGGACTCAGGTGCACTCTGACTATCTAATGCGAGCAACTGCCAGTCACTCAGCCTCTGAGAACGCTCTGGCTTCCCATAACTCAACTGGCGAGAGACACTGCTTCTAGTTCACTCCCAGATTCTATTTCCAACCGTAAGCTTCTCCGAGCCCTGAATGACACTCCTATTTGTGAATGGTGGCAGCAGTTAGCACCACAGCCTCCAAATAAAGCCGCAATCAGGCTTCCTGTCCAATGGGTGTGGTGAGGCACGAGTCTCATTCACTTTCAGGCCAAGTACAACTTTCCCACCAGGCACCTGCAGTCGCTGGAGACAGGGAAGGGACGGGAGCCCACGCCTGGTGC
Organism: Oryctolagus cuniculus; assembly: GCF_051225735.1. Classification (NCBI taxonomy): domain Eukaryota; kingdom Metazoa; phylum Chordata; class Mammalia; order Lagomorpha; family Leporidae; genus Oryctolagus; species Oryctolagus cuniculus. The sequence continues at coordinate 1,978,313 of NC_142868.1, read as the reverse complement.
CGGGTACCTGCAGTCGCTGGAGACAGGGAAGGGACGGGGTCCCACGCCTGGTACGAATGATGGGTGGCAATATTCTCTCTCTTGGAAACCATCGCTTGAATCTCCTGCTCTACAATTCCTCGGATCACACTCAACTTCCTCCCAAACCTAAAATTCAAAACAAAGGTAGAAAAAATTTTGCTTCCCTCAAAATCTTACAAATGAGAAACATGACAACTTCCCCCCTGTTTTGTCTAAGGGAACCTGGCAGAGCAGCAGACGTGGGCTCCTGGCAGGGGTGGATCAGCTCCGTGTCCTGCTCTGTTAGACTCTGCCACTCGACCCTCAATGACCCCTGCACGACTCCCGTCTAGTTTGCAGCTAGTCACTGCTCTACTGCCACTCTGGATCTGCCCCGTGTGCGGCAGGGCCCTGTGCACTGCTGTGAAGCACACCAAAGGGCCTGGGTGAAGCTGCCGGTCACCACGTGGGGGGCGGCCTCTCCCTGTCTCCAGCACCAGCCCTGGGCGCCCTGGAGACAAGGGGAACTTGGGCAAACCTGGTGTCGAGAGCTTTCAGGGGTTTGTTCCGGGGCTGCTGCTCCAGGCAGCTCACAGCGGGGTTGCCGGCCACAGGCACAGTCATCGCACTGAGAACCAGGGAGGTGATGGCCTGCACAGCCAGGACGTTGATCTGCGTCCTTTCCATGTCTTCCTGGAAGGACAGCCCACACATTAACAAGACAGCGAGCCCCCACAAACCAACCCTACCCCCTACCCCCAACCCAGCAAGCGGAACCTATAGACCACACACAGCTTCAGAGGACGGAAGAGCGAGGGAGCCGCCCAGGCCTACGTTCACCCAGCAGAGGGCAGCACCTCTCACACCTGTGCTTTCAAACAAATCAGCTGGGCAAATGTCTCCTTTTCAAAGCAGGGTCTCTGATGGGCATGGGCATGGGACTCCACCTATAAACACCTTTACCTTGTTTTTTTTTTTTTTTTTAAAGATTCATTTATTTATTTGAAAGGCAGAGTTACAGAGAGGTAGAGGCAAAGACAGAGAGAGAAAGGTCTTCCACCCACTGGTTCCCCCAAATGGCTGCAATGGCCGGAGCTGGGCTGATCCGAAGCCAGGAGCCAGGAGCCAGGAGCCAGGAGCCAGGAGCCAGGAGCCAGGAGCTTCTTCCAGGTCTCCCACGTGGGTACAGGGCCCAAGCACTTGGGCCATCTTCTACTGCTTTCCCAGGCCATAGCAGAGAGCTGGATCGGAAGTGGAGCAGCCGGGATTCTAACAGCTTTAACTGTTATGCCACAGTGCCGGCCCCATAAACTATTTTTTAAAAAAGTGTGCTAGGGCTGGCGCTGTATCGGAGCAGGTTAAGCTGCCTCTTGCAGCACCTGCATCCCATATGGGCGCCAGTTCAATTCCCGGCTACTCCAATTCTGATCCAGCTCCCTGCTAACGCGCCTGGGAAAGCAGATGGCCTGTTCACCCAACGTGGCAGATCCAGAAGAAGCTCCTGGCTCCTGGCTTCGGACAGGCCCAGATCTGGCCGTTGTGGCCACTTGGGGAGGCAGCCAGAGGATGGAAGTCCTCTCTCTCTCTTCTCTGTAAGTCTGCCTTTCAAATAAAAATTAGATAGGGCTGCCGGGTTCTAGTCCCAGTTGTTCCTCTTCCAGTCCAGCTCTCTGCTGCGGCCTGGGAAGGCAGTGGAGGATGGCCCAAGAGCTTTGGCCCCTGCACCTGCATGGGAGACCAGGAAGAGCACCTGGCTCCTGGCTTCGGACTGGCGCAGCACCAGCCATAGCGGCCATTTGGGGAATGAACCAGCGGAAGGAAGACCTTTCTGTCTCTCTCTCTCTCACTCTACCTGTCCTCACTGTCTATAACTCTACCTGTCCAATAAAAAAAATAAAATAAAAAAACAAATAAAAATTAGATAAATCTCTTTCTTTTAACGTGTGCTTAAATTTGCTGACTTCACAGGCCCTGCATGCAACGACCTGTCGACGCCCACAGATGGACTAAAAGATACGGTTGCTGCTTTGGGGCAGACGCCTGCCTCGCCCCTTCTCCCTCACAGCCCAGGGCTCTCGGTGCACAAGCTCTGCTTCTCCAGAGCGTGACTCAATTTGGCATGACATCAGCATGGCATCAGCATGACATTAGCATGACACACACCAGCAGCCCCAGAAGCTGAAGAGTCTCTGCCAAACAATTAAACAAAACCAGGCACTCTACACGGCCTTTCTAAGGTGCCTTTTCATACCAAGTCAACCCATACTTCTCTGGATGTGGACAAGCAAACAGCACTCAAAGGTGTCTTTGAGAAAGGGCAGGGCAGGCGCAGAGCCCAGCAGCTGTCCCCTGTGTGCTAGGTTCCATGCCTGGCTCCCGCTCCAGACCCTGGGAGGCAGCAGTGGTGGCTCCGGAACCGGGTTCTGACCCTCAAACACATAAACGAAGGGGCACAGTCTTGCTGGCGCTCAGCATGGTGGACATGGGGTGAATGCGCGTTGGCCACTGGCAACCTCACTGCTGCACCTTGAGATCTGTCCCCGCCAAAGACACCACCTGGCCGCTACCAGGAAAACTGGGCAAGACGGACAGCATTAGCTTGCTGCCCTCCTTCTGCTGGCCACCAAAGACCTACCAGTGGCCATAAGTGTCCACTGGCCAGTCAGCAGGTCTGAGTCGTGGGGACCTTACCTCTGGTGGGCTTTCCTCCTGCTCCAACGCAAGGGGCTGGGTCACCAGGACACCAAGGAGGGTGGCCCACGTTTCTTCAAACTGGGTGCGACTGGTCCATCCTGGGAATGCGAGCGCTACATGAGCTGGAGCTCCGCCCACCTTCCAGGCTTGTCGCTGTGCCCACAGTGACACTCACACAGCAGCTCCCGCCATCAGCAGCAGGCGTCCAGGAGGCAGGGGACACTTCCTCCATCTCACCAGTGAGGAGACCAAAGCACACGGGAGCTGACAAGCAGGCGGCCCGGCAGACTCCAGCCTGGGCAGCGTGGCTGGGAGGCGTCTGCTGTATGCACAGGGCAGCCGTGGCGGGAGTGAGGTGAAGGGGCACACAAGGCTGCACCTGAGCAAGCCGAGACGCTTCTGCCACGCTCACCAGACGGGTCAGCCCTCCTGGGGCGGGCGTTCTGCCTGGCAGGAAGGCTGCCAGCTGGGCCACCTGCATCGCCCATCAGGGCACCTGTGCTCTGGCTGCGTGCTGATGGGGACCCTGGGGGCAGCGCTGGGGTCTCGGCACACACGTGGGAGACCCAGACCGAGTCCCTAACTCTGCATTCAGCCCCTTTTCCCCTCCCCACAAGCATTTGGGCAGCAAACTAGCAGATAGAAGCTCTGTCTCTGTACCTCAAATAAAAATTAATTAACTTTTAAAAATTCCTTCCTGAAATCCAACAGTAAACTGGGCTGAAGAGTGCACAGCTCCGTGAACCAAAGGCCTCAGAACCACGGACTTGACGTGGGGGAACTGCGTGGAATGAAGTTCTGTCAGTAAAGCCATTAAACATCACCAGGCCAAGACAACAGCTTCCCTGGCCCTGTATAGAAGAACGTGATCTGGAGGCACAACTCCGAGGCCACCGAGCCTCGGCGTCAGGGAGCAGGAGTGGCTGGGCTTACTGCTCCTGTGACCCACACGGAGGAGGCCCTGACCCTCACACTGAGGCCACAGGGGCAGAGGGCGGGAAAGCGGAAGCATCAAACCCTAGGAGCTCCTCGGTGAAGTGGATCCAGACAGCGTGGCAGGTTTAGATACAGACAAATATAAACCGAGGGGCATAGATGACGACTTACACAAGGAAAGAAAAAAAATGGACGCGACCAACAGCAAAACATCAGGGAGATTCTAGAATTATCTGGGGCCATGCAGGTCTGACCAACAGTTCAAGAACAAAGACAGCTAGGCTGGTGCCGCGGCTCACTAGGCTAATCCTCTGCCTTGCGGCGCCAGCACACCGGGTTCTAGTCCCAGTCAGGGCGCCGGATTCTGTCCCGGTTGCCCCTCTTCCAGGCCAGCTCTCTGCTGTGGCCAGGGAGTGCAGTGGAGGATGGCCCAAGTACTTGGGCCCTGCACCCCATGGGAGACCAGGATAAGTACCTGGCTCCTGCCTTCGGATCAGTGCGGTGCGCCGGCCGCAGCACACAGGCTGTGGCGGCCATTGGAGGGTGAACCAACGGCAAAAAAGGAAGACCTTTCTCTCTGTCTCTCTCTCACTGTCCACTCTGCCTGTCAAAAAAAAAAAAAAAAAAAAAAAAAAAGACAGCTAAGTAAAAGGAGTTGGCATCAGGCAAGGAGCAAGACCAGGAGGCCCCTGGCTGCCACGCTACAGGGAGAGAGCAGACAGGCTCTGTGAGGTGGGGCTGGTGTGCATTCCCGCTTGATTTCATTTTGGACGGGGCGATGAATAGTCTGGTTACTAAAGGAGAAGCAGAGGCAATAAGGGACCTGCTGACAGAACCTTCAGAAATCAAAGTCAACACAGAATCTGCAGCAGCCTGCGGGATGGTGTAGTCAGACTCCTCGCTGAATTTCCCAGGAGGCATCACGGTAGGGCAGAACCTGGGATTAAAATCACACGCACTTCTCACTGCAATGAGGAACTGCATACATGCAGGCACATTCACGGAGGTCTGCAGTATGATCATGCCCCAATCTTACGGGACTCCTACGAAGAGGCCCCAACCACGGCACTCCAGGTGGCAGACACTTGATGTGTGATGAAGTTGCAGGGAGAGCGCCGGGGTGCCTGTGTGCTGGTGTGGTAGGGGTGCCTGTGCGCTGGTGTGGCAGGGACTCTGCAGGGGTGCCTGTGTGCTGGTGTGGTAGGGACGCTGCAGGGGTGCCTGTGTGCTGGTGTGGTAGGGGTGCCTGTGCGCTGGTGTGGTAGGGACACTGCAGGGGTGCCTGTGTGCTGGTGTGGCAGGGGTGCCTGTGTGCTGGTGTGGTAGGGACGCTGCAGGGGTGCCTGTGTGCTGGTGTGGTAGGGGTGCCTGTGCGCTGGTGTGGCAGGGACTCTGCAGGGGTGCCTGTGTGCTGGTGTGGTAGGGAGCTGCAGGGGTGCCTGTGTGCTGGTGTGGCAGGGACGCTGCAGGGGTGCCTGTGTGCTGGTGTGGTAGGGGTGCCTGTGCGCTGGTGTGGCAGGGACTCTGCAGGGGTGCCTGTGTGCTGGTGTGGTAGGGAGCTGCAGGGGTGCCTGTGTGCTGGTGTGGCAGGGACGCTGCAGGGGTGCCTGTGTGCTGGTGTGGTAGGGAGCTGCAGGGGTGCCTGTGTGCTGGTGTGGTAGGGGTGCCTGTGTGCTGGTGTGGCAGGGACGCTGCAGGGAGTCCACACATTACCTAGTGTGTTGATGCGGTAGATGAACTCCTTAAAGACTTCCTTCTCCTGCAGGAACTCCACAGGGATCTCGGGGAACACAGTTCCAAAATCCCCTCCTGGTTTGGGTGACCAGCCGAGCCTCCACACCTGGGAAGACGACAAGGAAGTGACGGCCCTCCCAGACTGACCCACACAGCTGTCCCGTGAAGACACCGAATGGTCAGACTTCCTCACTGCTCCCAGACGTCCCACGCGCCCGCATACCCCCGCCCCGGAAATGACTCTTGACCCCCTCAGCTGAGGGTCTCTCCTCACCACTGGCACCCTCCCGTCTGCCTGACCCCCAGCTCCCAAGACCAGGCCACCGCCTGCCCACACCGCCAGCTCCTGCAGTCGGGCTCCGCAGCAGCGCTCACTCCTGTAACCAACAGGGACGAAGAAGGGCGCCTGTTACCTGACGCTCAGCCTCACACAGTCTGAGGGTCATCAGGATGAAAAAGACGCCCCTGACGGAGGGCCCGACACGGCCGCCGGGCTCCCGCGCCACAGCAGGGAGGTCCCCAGATCTCCCCACGTGCATGTGAAGGCTCTGTCGCCCGACCCAGCTGCTCCCTCACAAGGGCAGCTCGGCGCTGTCCCGTGGGAAACCCCGCACGCCTGTGCTGCCACGCCCTCGAGCACGGTCCAATGCTGCACCCGACGCCGAACCTGCCCCATCTCCCTACCCCTCTTCCAGGGAGCAGCTGTCCTCTGACCCCACGGCCCCGCCGGGCAACTGACCTTCCCCTCAGGATGAGCCCTCCAAGGGAGGAGCCCTCCAAGCCCTTCCCCTGTGGAAGACCCTCCTCGTCTCTCAGCTCAAACAGGTCCCATTCCCACATCCCAGTCCCCGAGGCAGACAACCACGTTCCTTGGGACCTGGCTGTGTGTGGGCTCGCACCGCCTGACGGAAGCCCTGCTGCGGGCCAGCCTCTCCTGCCCACTTGACACGGGCTGTGCTGCCAGTGAGCGGCACGCCCTGTGGTCTTCTCCCAGCAGGCTGTGGGGGAAATGCAGGCCCCCGGGAGAGGTCAGTGCAGTCACCGACAGGCCCCCCGCAGCCGAGCTCCTTCTGCCATGGGAGCCAAGGTCAGGGCCACCTGCACAGAGACTCCCACTAGCGACACAACTAACGCCTCTCTGCATCTTCCAAAACCCGAGCTTCTGCTAACCTCCACGAGAGCACACGTCACACACGTGCCCAGGACACCTGTCACACACGTGGCCCAGGACACCTGTCACACACGTCACGCCCAGGACACCTGTCACACACGTCACGCCCAGGACACCTGTCACACACGTGGCCCAGGACACCTGTCACACACGTGGCCCAGGACACCTGTCACACACGTCACGCCCAGGACACCTGTCACACACGTGGCCCAGGACACCTGTCACACACGTGGCCCAGGACACCTGTCACACACGTCACGCCCAGGACACCTGTCACACACGTGGCCCAGGACACCTGTCACACACGTCACGCCCAGGACACCTGTCACACACGTGGCCCAGGACACCTGTCACACACGTGGCCCAGGACAAGATGCTCTAGTCACCGTCAGCAGCGAGACCACTTCCTGCTCCGGAATGCCCGTGAGCAGCACTTTGTGTTGTCTTAGCGAAGGCACCAGCAGACTCACCAGGGGTGGCACCCGCGTGTAGCTGTTGACAAGGGGCAGGCGGGCCAGGCTGACCACGATGTTGCGAAGCAGGGCGGTGAGGAAGGCGGGCGTGCCACTGTTCCTCCTGTGGCCCAAGGCCAGCACCGACTGGAGGCACTCCACCATCTCGGCCACCATCTCACAGGCTGTGACGATGTAGCTGGGCTCTGTATAGACAAGCGTGGGAAGAGCTTTCGTCAGGGCACAGCATAAAGCACAGAGCACACCTGACCTTGGAATGGACCCTGCATGCTCGCCACTTCCACGGGCCTGCTGCACTGTCTCACACTGCGGATGAGGAGGGGCCAGGGGAGTGTGACCTCACACTGCGGATGAGGAGGGGCCAGGGGAGTGTGACCTCACACTGCGGATGAGGAGGGGCCAGGGGAGTGTGACCTCACACTGCGGATGAGGAGGGGCCAGGGGAGTGTGACCTCACACTGCGGATGAGGGGGCGGGGCCAGGGGAGCGTGACCTCACACTGAGCTGGAGTAGGGCAGGGGAATATGACCTCACACTGCGGATGAGGAGGGGCCAGGGGAGTGTGACCTCACACTGCGGATGAGGGGGCGGGGCCAGGGGAGTGTGACCTCACACTGCGGATGAGGGGGCGGGGCCAGGGGAGCGTGACCTCACACTGAGCTGGAGTAGGGCAGGGGAATATGACCTCACACTGCGGATGAGGAGGGGCCAGGGGAGTGTGACCTCACACTGCGGATGAGGGGGCGGGGCCAGGGGAGCGTGACCTCACACTGAGCTGGAGTAGGGCAGGGGCAGAGGCAAGAGCATGTGCTAAGCTCAGACTGAAGCCACTCACTGAGGACGAGCTGGGTCAGAGATAATTTGCGAGAGCCCACGCCTTGCACTTTCCACGTCCTCCGCGGGGACTTCAAGTCCACACTGACAGGAGTTTCTGAGGGTCCTGAGACTTACTCTGTGTGCTGCAGCCTCCCTCGTCCTCTCTGACGGCCTTCGGCGCACTCATCCTTCTGTCTGGACTGAGGAGCTGGTCTCCAGGCTGCACTGCAACTGCAACCACGCGGAACAAACACTCGAGCGCTGTGCCGTCAGCCACGCACACTGGTGTGGCCTCACGAATTCAGGAAGGGACTCTTGACAAACGACACCCAGACTGCCCACAACCGACTTCAGACGAACTGAACCGGGCAACAATACCACTCAGGTATCGATCGCTCAGTCACAGGTGGTAAGGGTCTGTCCGTGTACACGCCCACCGTCCACGGTTGGCCACTGAGAACCCTGACGGTTTTATCAGACAGTGCACTACTGCTAGAAGCATCCCTGTAACTGCCCCTCCAAGAAATCTGGTTTTTAAAAATTAATCCTTGGATCTTCAAGTTGACTACAAATGCACAGATGAAAACAATTTAAACAATGAAACATCAAAACGTAACTCTATAATGTTTAATTTAAAAATACAAAACTTCAAAACACCCTCTAACATGTAAACTATAATATCCAATTTTTAAAATATTTTGGCTAATGACCCTTGTTGAGGACACTGTTCCTTAGAAAGGATAAATTACTTTTATTTTACAATATATTAGTATTACAATGCAGTATAGAAACAGGCATTTCAACTCACAAAAAAAGTAATCTTTTGAATATAATCTTATTAATCTTAGGATCATTTAGGACTAAAAACACGAAACAGTCAACTAGGACCAGAGATCCAAGGGGCACAAAGCTTACAAGTGTTTCCTAGGAAAACGAACTCCAGAAGCAAACAGAACGGCCAGAGGCGCCAGTTCCAGCTCAGTCCCCGCACAGACGTCAAGCTCCTGGGGCGGCGGCGGCGGCGGGGCTCCTTCATGGCAAGGCCCACACTCCCTCCACTCACCCCAATTCCTGACTTGGTAACTCGCGAAACAGGCAGCACAAAATAAAAACATTTGTGAACGAGGTTCCTTGTGGGGTGAGGACGTGGACTTACCAGCTTCCAGGATGAACCGCACACAGTGGATGAGGGAACAGGCGTGGGTCACGAACTCAGCCGAGGAGACCACGCTCCAGAGGCCAGGCAGCTGCAGAGCCAGGCAGCAGCAGTCCAGCCCCGCCTGCAGGCCCAGACTCAGCGGGATCCGCACGTGGATGAGGTGCCACGCCAGGGCCTAGGGAGAGCATGACCTTAGAGGACACCTGTCACACACCCCTCCCAGGAATCCACATCGGGGAATGCCTGCCATGCCTCCCCAGGACGGCAGCAGTGGGCGTCATAGCTGTGGCGGGGCTGTGGACAGCATCCAGAGGCCAGCAGGACTAGAGAACCTTGTCTGCCCGGAGGACACCTAGGGCCTGGCCACCCAGGGCTGCCCTACGCTGCCAGAATGCCCAGCTGCCCTAGGGCCTGGCCACCCAGCTCCTCTATGCTGCCAGAATGCCCACCTTGCTCGCTGCCTCTGCGTCCTTGTGCACTGGGGGCTCATCTGGAGACCTGTCACGGGGCACACGGCCCCAGGCTCCCTCAGGGGAGCACAGGCTCTGGGGACACGGAGACGCTTCCTACCTCAAGTGTCATCACCACAAACTTCACCGTGTCCCCCTCCTTCTCAGGAGGAAGGTGCAGATGGGCAGGCAGCTTGGAGATCACCACGAGGTACTGCGCCAGGGCCCGAGCCAGCGTGATCAGGGACTGATGCAGACTGGCATCCCCTGAAAGAGAGCATCACCGAGGGTGAGCGACCACTGTGATATAGGCTCTCTGTCTCAGAGTGGCAAGCCGCTCAAGACACTGGTGCTCAGAAAGGCCCTTCTGCACTCCGAGGCCTGCCCCAGCTTCCCCAGAGCTCGGGGCCCCACCTGCACCCCGAGGCCTACCCCGGCTTCCCCAGAGCTCGGGGCCCCACCTGCACCCCGAGGCCTACCCCGGCTTCCCCAGAGCTCGGGGCCCCACCTGCACCCCGAGGCCTACCCCGGCTTCCCCAGAGCTCGGGGCCCCACCTGCACCCCGAGGCCTACCCCGGCTTCCCCAGAGCTCGGGGCCCCACCTGCACCCCGAGGCCTACCCCGGCTTCCCCAGAGCTCGGGGCCCCACCTGCACCCCGAGGCCTACCCCGGCTTCCCCAGAGCTCGGGGCCCCACCTGCACCCCGAGGCCTACCCCGGCTTCCCCAGAGCTCAGGGCCCTGCCTAGGCCACCAACCATGTCACGGAGGAGCTAGGACCCGCAGGGCTGTTTCTCAGTCATCTCTGTAAATGCTTTCAGAGTCAGATCAACAGCAATGATTGCACATTTGCCAGGCGTAACGTACTGCGCTGGCCCTGCAATGCTTTTACAACCAGCAGAGGTTCTGACTTTCATTACCAAACAGATCATTCAGCTTGCTCCAGTAGGCTGAGGGCTCTGCAGGCTGGAAGGGCTGGAAGACCTGATGCACAGCAGGAAGCTGCTGAACGATGCTGCTCACTCGGTCCAGGGTCACTGCCCGGGCTGCTTCAAAAAGGGGGCTCTTCTGGCCACCAGAAATCTCACGCAGGCCTAGGCTTAAGCATGGAGCTAACAGGCTCAGGTTGAATTCCTAAAATCAGAGCATGAAGGGTTAAACAAACAACAATTATAACCTTCCAATAAGGCAAGGGAAAACCATACAGGATGATGTGTATACCCAAAGACTACCTTTAAAAACATTCCGTTCTTGAATAGGAACAATTCCATGTAACATATGCTCAATTAACCACACAAGGGTACCTCAAAAAGGTCATAGAGGGGCCGGTGCTGTGGTCAGCAGCTCAGGCCGCCGCCTACAGCACCAGCATCTTGTATGGGAGCTGGTTCGAGTTCTGGCTGCTCTGCTTCTGATCCAGCTCCCTGTTAATGCACCTGGGAAAGCAGCAGAGGATGGCGCAAGTGCTTGGGTCCCTGCATCCAATTGGGAGACCTGGAGAAAGCTCCTGGCTCCTGGCTTCAGTCTGGCCCAGTCCGGGCCACTGTGGCCATCTGGGGAGTGCACCAGGGGATGGAAGACTTCTCTGCAGCTCCCCTTCTCCCTCTCTGTAACTCCACCTTTCAAATAAATAAATCATTAAAAAGTTAGTAGAAAAATGGAATTAAAAGGTAAGTCTAATTAGACACAAAAATTTTGAAATCCAAGCATAGTTTTTTCATGAGTTTTTGAAGACTTCCTCATATGAATGAATTTTCACACCAAAACAAAACTTTTTTATTTATATATATATTTTTTTAAATATTTATTTATTTATTTGAAAAGCAAAGTTACAGAGAGGCAGAGGCAGAAGCAAAGACAGAGGTCTTCTATCTACTGATTCACTCTCCAAATGGCTACAATGGCCGGAGCTGGACCAATTGGAAGCCAGGACCCTGGAGCTTCTTCCGTGTCTTCCACATTGGTGCAGGGGCCCAAGGACTTGGGCCATCTTCTGCTGCTTTCCCAGGCACATTAACAGGGAGCTGGATTGGAAGCAGCACCCATATGGAATGCCGGTACTGTAGGAGGTGGCCTTACCTGCTACACCACAGAGCCGGACCCTCATTTACGTATTTTTAAATTTTTCCTACTTATTAGAGAGACAGAGAGTGACAGTTCCCATCTACTGGTTCACTCCCCCAAATGCTCCCAACAGCCACAACTGCGCCAGGCTAAGCCAAGAGCCAGGAACTCAAGCCGGGCCTCCTAAGTGGGAGGGGCAAGGGCCCAGATACTGGAGCCGTGGAGCCCTGTGCCGCCTGCCAGGGTGGGTGTCAGGAGGCAGCTGGAATGAGGCCAGGAGCCAGGAACTGAACCTAGGCCTTCTGAAGCAAGACCCAGGCGTGCGAAGCAGCTCCTTAACCACCAGGCCAAGCGCTTGCCCTAAATTTATCTTTCAAATCCATTTTCCATGAACTTTTTGAAATATCCCCTTATCTCTGATCTCTTGGACACTTTACTTTTGAAGCAATTATTTTTATCTTTTTAAAGGTTTGTTTATTTGAAAGGCGGAATTTTTTACAGAGACAGAGAGGTCTTCCATCTGCTGGTTCACTCCCCAGGTGGCCACAACAGCTGGAACTGGGTGTTCTGAAGCCGGGAGTTCTTCCAACCTCTCATGTGGACGGCAAGAGCCCACACACTCAGGCCATCTGCCCCCATCCTCCACAGCTTTCCCAGGCACAGTAGCAGGGAGCTGTATCAGAAGTGGAGCAGCTGTGGGATGCTGGTGTTGCAGGCAGTGGCTTTATCCACTGTGCCACAATACTGAGCCCATTATTTTATTTTTTATGCTCTTAAATTTGTTAGAAATAAATTTATTAACTAAATTACAGTATAATTGATAAAAATATAAAAGCAAGGCTAATGTGTCATCCAAAAAAAACATTTCTAAAGTTTGAAAAAAATGGTCAAAAGCAATATAACTAAACGTAGCATATAAATGCAACAATTTTGATTAGAAAAAGAGCATTTTTTATAAAGATTTAGTTATTTATTTGAAAGAGCTACAGAGAGAGAGGAGAGGCAGAGAGAGAGAGAGAGGTCTTCCATCACTCCCCAATTGCCCGCAATGGCCAGAGCTGTGCCGAACTGAAGCCAGGAGCTTTTTCCAGGTATGCCACATGGGAGCAGGGGCCCAAGGACTTGGGCCATCTTTTACCACCTTCCCAGGTCACAGCAGAGAGCAGGTTAGGAAGTGGAGTAGCCAGGACTGGAACCAGCACCCATATGGGATGCCAGAGCCTCAGGCCAGGGCATTAACCCGCTGTGCCACAATGCTGGCCCCAAAAAAGAGCATTTCTTATGTCAATCTGTACTGTATTTTGCCTTTTTCTTTCCTTTTTTTTAAAAGTCATTTAAAATTTCTTGGTCACTGATTTTTTTTTTTTTTTTTTTTTTGACAGGCAGAGTGGACAGTGAGAGAGAGAGAGACAGAGAGAAAGGTCTTCCTTTTGCCGTTGGTTCACCCTCCAATGGCCGCTGCGGCCTGCGCGCTGCGGCTGGCGCACCATGCTGATCCGAAGCCAGGAGCCAGGTACTTCTCCTGGTCTCCCATGGGGTGCAGGGCCCAAGTACTTGGGCCATCCTCCACTGCACTCCCTGGCCACGGCAGAGAGCTGGCCTGGAAGAGGGGCAACCGGGACAGAATCCGGCGCCCCGACCGGGACTAGAACCCGGTGTGCCGGCGCTGCTAGGTGGAGGATTAGCCTAGTGAGCCGCGGCGCCGGTGGTCACTGATTTTTCAAATACAGTTTCAATCTGAGTTTAATATTCAGAAAAGTACATTCCATCATCAGTGTCCAATATTTAACCTTTAAAGCTGTTAAAAGCTCAATTGGTGACTAAATTGGTCACTAAGTAAATTTATCATTCAGTAAATCAGTTTTCACTGCATGGGTCTTAATAGGAACTGAATTTTACAGAGTGACTGTGGCTGATTCCCCTGCTTTTCCCATGTGGCTCTTCTCTTAAATCAGTCAACAATGAACACCTGGCCACATGCTCTGTGTTCCCGGCTGCAGTTTGGAGAACTGGGTGTACCCCAGAGGCCCAGGTGTTACAGCTTTGATCCCCAAGGTCTCATGTTAATGGTTCAAAGATGGACATTTCTGGCTGATGGATCAAGAGTGGGCATTGGGTGGGCCCACTAGGAGATCTCCAGGTCACGTGGGGCTTCCTCTTACAAAGCAGTTCTTGGGGCTGGTTCTATGGTGCAGCGGGTAAAGCCACCATCTGGGGCGCCAGCATCCCATATGGGTGCCAGCTCGAGTCCTGGCTGCTCCACTTCTGATCCAGCTCTCTGCTAATGCACCTGGGAGGGCAGTAGAAGATGGCCCAGGTACTTGGGCCCCTGCAGCCACATAGGAGACGCCGAGGAAACTCCTGGCTTTGGATCAGCCCAGCTCCAGTCACTGCGGCCACTAGGAGTGAACCAGCAGATGGAAGATACACTCCCTCCCTGTGCGTCCTGGCTCACCCCGCCTTCCTCCCCCGCAGGCACCCCCGTTCCAGTAACAAAGGCCCTTGCCCTGCATCCCCACGTTCTTCCCTCCAAGCAGGACCCATCAAGGCAGGGCTGCAACACCCAGTCGCCGCCTGAGAAGGAACTCTGCTAAGGCTGCAGCCGAACAGCTGACAAGGGGGCGGCCTCGCTCCTCGCAGGACCTTCCCAGGGAGCCCAGGATGAGGAAACCACGTGCTGCAAGGCCATCTGATGTCTGGGGAGGGGGGAAGAACCTACCGTATCTAGGGGTGAGGGTAGGGAAGCTGGAAGCGAACCTCATCCATCTAGTGGGGAACAGGGGGGAGGAACCTTGCCGTGGGGGGAGGCGGGGGGGGGGAGGCCCACTTCAGTAGCGAAGGTCCCTTGCAGAGCAGCACGAGCGCATCATTTAGCTCAAGCACTGTCACACCGACGCCGTCCCTGCTTCCCTACCACGAGAACAGCTAGAACGACTGCAGGGGCCGGCGGTGGTGCAGCAGGCACAACAGCTGCCCGCGGTGCCCCCATCCCATAAAGGCACTGGTCCAAGTCCCAGCTGTTCCACTTCCCATCCAGCTCCCTGCTAACGTGCCTGGGTCCCTGCACCTGCGTGGGAGATCTGGCAGGAGCTGCTGGCTCCTGACTTCGGATCAGCCCAGCTCTGGCTATTGTAGCCATCTGGGAAGTGAACCAGAGAATGGAGGACTTTCTCTGCCTCTGCCGCTCAGTAACTCTGCCTTTCAAATAAATAAATGAATCTTTAAAAGAACAAAAAAGACTGACTAATCTAAGGCCACCCACATCTGCTTTACATGTGTGGATTCTACTGTGGCTAAAAAGATATCCCGGCCCCTTCTGGATCAGAGGCCCCTGCATCACAGTCCCCCATGTGCTGCTTGTAGACATCACATGATGATGAATACAGAGTGGGAGAAGGGACCCTACGTCCCCCCCCCGCCGCCATGTGGGAGCTGGGCTCTTTACCTGCCCCCACAATGTGGAAGCTGGGCCCTTCCCCCCTTCCCCCCCATGTGGAAGCTGGGCTTTTACCTGCCCCCACAATGTGGAAGCTGGGCCCTTCACCCCTTCCCCCCCATGTGGAAGCTGGGGCCCTTTATCTCCCTCCCCCCTGCCATGTGGAAGCTGGGTCCTTTACCTCCCCCTCACCATGCGGAAGCTGGGGCTCTCTACCCACCCCCCGCCATGTGGAAGCCGGGCCCTTTACACCCCACCCCGCCATGTGGAAGCTGGGGCTCTCTACCCACCCCCCCGCCATGTGGAAGCTGGGCCCTTCCCCCCCCCCCCGCCATGTGGAAGCTGGGCTCTTTACCCCCTCCCCCCCATGTGGAAGCTGGGCCCTTTACCCCCCCCCCCCACCATGTGGAAGCTGGGCCCTTTACCCCCCCCCACCACCATGTGGAAGCTGGGCCCTTATCCCCTCCCCCGCCATGTGGAGCCAGGGCTCTGCCCTCCCTCCCCGAGTGGAAGCTCCTGTGCCCACTGCCGTCTCACCGGGTCCATCATGAGGGCGTCTATGTCCTCGGCAGGGACCCGATTCAACAACTCTGCACCTTCCAGCAATGCAGAATCCGACCTAGTCCAACACTGGGATTTGACGAGTCGGATGTACCAGTCCTAGGAGGGAGAAAAACGTGGAGAAAGGGAATGTGATGGGTTTCTCTTCTGCCCGGTGACTGGGCTTGGAGCAGCCTTTGCTGGCCGCCCAGGGCTCCAGAACACCAAGCCACAGGGCTTTCTTTTGGACTTGCTGTTAAACACGGGGCGCCCACTCCTTGTTCCCTCTACCTGAGGAACGCCAACAGTTCTGCAACTCAGCTGAGCACTGGGGTGAGCAGCCCCTTCCTGCCTCTCACGGATAAGCCTCTGCCACCCTCCTGGGTGTGTGCTCTGCTCATCTGCTCCTCGGCGTTTGCCAAGGAGAGCTGCGAACACAGGACAGAACCTTTGCTTCCCTATCCCTGGGCTATTGGTGTTTGAAGTCTAAGGACTCTCTCCAAGGCCTGTGCCCACCCCAACCCCTGCCCCGTGAGCAGGGAAGGGAAGATCAAAGGGCAGGGCTGTGGGCAGAGGTGTCGTCACCCGGAGGCAGAAGGCGCAGGGTGAGGGAGGCTGGCGCAGCCTGTGCAGCTGACTCCTCACGCTCTTGCTACAAGACCCTCACGGCCCGGGTGTCTCCAGCCCGCACCCCAGCCAGAGCTGCCAACGTCCTGGGCTGAGCGTCGGCACTCCCGAGGGCAGAGTCTGCAGTGCCACGGCCGGCACCTCCGCGTGCGGCCCACACTTAGACACTGATGTGCCGGACTTACTTTGTCCGGACTCACTGCTTCCAGGGCCATGTGTCCATCGCCATCCAGGGGGTGGGAAGTGACTGGGGGCAAGGGGCTGAGAGAGTCCTGTGCTGTGGAGAGACGAAACCTGTCCAGCAGAGAGTAGAGCCTTTGGTGTCTAAAATCAAACACAAATGAGATATGGCAAAGTTTACTTTTTTTTGGCTTAGTTTCAACTCTGCAAACCAGGATTCCAGAAATATAAATATAAGGAAGAAATGTTAGTGGATTCTTAAAGCCAGATGCAACTTGTTTAAAACTTATTTATCTTCAGAGTTATTTTCTCATCAATATTCAAGCAAGCCATGTTGTAAAACCCACATTGTATGCCTTACTAAGATCAATGACTAATTTCCCAGTAAGATATAATTTACACCAGTTTAGGGCCATTTTATAAAAGGAAAGAATCACCCCACCCAATACAAGAGATCTATGATCTTTTATGATCATCGTCTTCTGGACTGACGGTCTAGGGTCACTCTGATCTTCTACCATCTGTTAGTGGCCGCTTCATAATCCAAATGACAACATAATCTGGCCCTACAAACTGGGAACTCATTCCAACTATGGACTGCCCCCAAACTGTGCCCCAAGTCAAGACTGAAACCACAGCAGAGTAACCACCTTCTCTCGCACACACGCGCTCCCCAGCCCTCGGAGGAAGAAACGCAAAAGTTTCTCTTAACTAATTTGCAGCCATGGACACAGGAATACAGCAGAGATACAAGCATTTCTGATACAGGTTTTTAAGGCTTTGCAAACAAAATGAGCTAGGTACCTGGCTATGACCAGATACAACTCTCACACACCAAGAACTGGGCACTGTCTTTCAGTGCTGCCATCCCCTGCCTCAAACAGCCAACAGCAGTACAAGCACTGCAAGGCGGGACGAGGCTCTACGGCGCACATCTGCCAGCAGCCCTTCTGGGGAGCACACCGCCCACCCGCTGCAGCAATCTGTGCCCATATGAACTTTATATCCTGGGCTATCTGACGCCAGTGCCACCTGTGCGCCCCCCATTACCTCTGTGCGAGCCCACTGCTCTGCAGGTATTCCTGGATCCTGGTCAGTTCTTCCACCGGCAACTGCGCCATGCTGCTCTGAACAGACAAGGACACATTAGTGGGTTTGTAACACATAGGAGCCAAAGTAACCCCACACTCCTCACAGAAAGATAAACAGTGTGTTGACTTGACTATAGCGAGAGCAACTAGGAAAACAGAACAAGGAGGAGATCAGACGCACGCACGCCCCGTTTCGCTACAGCAGTCCTATGGAGACAGGAGCCTGAGAAAGCCCAGCACCCGTCTCGCTCGCCCTGCTAAGTCGTCAGCAGAGCACCACCAGTGTTTTCAGTACCTGTACACTTGCAGCCAGAAGCATTTCCACCCGGCGACAGGCCAGGGTGTCAACCATGCGCGCCAGCACCCGGAACGGGGTGCACAGAAGCCTGTCCACGTACAGCGTGAGCACGGCACCCGACTGGCTCAGGTGGATCCCTTCCAAGCACTGCAGAGTCCTCTTCAGAGTGGTCGGCTGACGGTTGAGCGAGGGAAAGGAACAGCAGCTGAGTATTTGGCCGACTGGGAATGGACACTTCAACATCCCAATGCCCCCTTTTTAAGACGGACCCTAGTTGACAGCAGGAACACTTACGGTGGAAAGATTCTCACAGCGAGACTGGATGGCCTGGATGAAAAGGCCGCTGGCTGCGGAATTGCGATGAACGGCGCTAATGAAGTCCTGCACGGGAGGCTCATGGGACAGGAGGATCAGGTCCTGGATGTGATTCACGATGAGCCACGTCAGGTGCTCCGAGTCGTGGAGGTTCTGACACTGGGGAACAACACCATGCACGATTCGTGCTGCGGGCCAGGGCTGTGGCCCAGCAGCTCAAGCGGCTGCCTGCAATGTCAGCATCCCACGTAAGCGCTGGTTCACGTCCCGGCTGCCCCACTTCTCATCCAATGGAAGATGGCCCAAGCACTTCAAACCCTGCACCCATGTGGGAAATACAGATGGAGCTCCTGGCTCCTGGCTTCCGCCTGGTCCAGAACTGACCGTCATGGCCATTTGGGGAGTGAACCAGCTGATGAAGATCTCTATCTGTCTCTCCCTTTCTCTGTCGCTTTCATCTTCATTTTCAAGTAGACAAGAAGGGGACAGATACTAATGCCATAGAAAAGGCAGAAGGGCAGGAGAAAACAAATTCCAAATACAAACCTGAGTGAAAATACAGTGTTGAACTCAAAGAACGGAGGGCAGGCAACGATTCACAGAGTCCGTTCCTGTCAGCCACACGCCGTGGCAGAGACCACGCACAGTCAAAACCCACTGGGCAGGTCCAGCTCCCCAAGGGCAGCCACAAAGACAGGAGGAAAAGATGTGCTCCTATTCCATGGGGAGGGCTACGGGCAGTGTGGCCCACAGGCAGTGCAGGCGTGAGCAGCGTGGCACCACCTGGCAAGCCACCAGCCAGGAGCACAATGCTTGGGAGCAAGACTTCCTGTCCAGGGCACTTTCTACTCTCCTCTGGGCTCCAGGGGGCCCTCCCAGGGGAATTCCCCAGTTACCTTCCACTCGGAAACTTCAGTGGAGGAAGGAACGCACTGTGAGAGTGCGTCCTGACAGAATGAACAGATGAACAGACCTTTCTAGTACACGGATTTTAGGTGAGCACATTTCCTCTAAGAATTGTAAGGAAATGAGAAATACTTTGAAACACATGCAGGGGGTTGGCAACGTGGCACAGTGGGTTAAGTTTCTGCCTGTAGCGCCGGCACCCCTGGTTCTAGTCCCGGTTGGGGCACTGGATTCTGTCCCGCTTGCTCCTCTTCCAGTCCAGCTCTCTGCTGTGGCCCAGGAGGGCAGTGGAGGATGGCCCAAGTGCTTGGGCCCTGCACCCGCATGGGAGACCAGGAGAAGCACCTGGCTCCTGGCTTTGGATTGGCCCAGCTCCGGCCATCGCAGCATCGGGGAGTGAACAAGCCGGTGGAAGAGCTCTCTGTCTCTCTGTAACTCTGACTCTCAAATAAATAAATAAATCTTTAAAGGAAAAAGCACACATATGGCCTCTTCATCTTGATTCATAATCCTTCTAAGAGAAACTATAAAAATCATCAGTTCTGGCTGGCGCCACGGCTCACTAGGCTAATCCTCCACCTGCGGCGCTGGCACCCCGGGTTCTAGTCCCGGTCGGGGCACCGGATTCTGTCCAGGTTGCTCCTCTTTCAGTCCAGCTCTCTGCTGTGGCCCGGGAAGGCAGTGGAGGATGGCTCAGGTCCTTGGGCCCTGCACCTGCATGGGAGAGCAGGAGGAAGCACCTGGCTCCTGGCTTCAGATCAGCACAGCGCGCCAGCCAGCGTGCTGGCCGTAGTGGCCACTTGGGGGGTGAACCAACGGAAAAAGGAAGACCTTTCTCTCTCTCTCTCTCACTGTCTAACTCTGCCTGTCAAAAAAATAAAAAATAAATTTAAAAAAACATCAGTTCCTTGACACCTGGTTAATAATTAATATTTCTAATTTGTATTACTTGACAGTATTAATCTACAAAATTAATTATCTTCTACTTCTATTTTTTTAAAAGATTTACTTATTTATTTGAAAGGCAGAGTTACAGAGAGGCAGAGGGAGGGAGAGAGAGAGAGAGAGAGAGGGAGAGAGGGAGGGAGGGAGGGAGGGAGGGAGGGAGGGAGGGAGGCGGAGAAGGAGGCGGAGAGGGAGAGGGAGAGAAGTCTTCCATCCACTGGTTCACTCCCCAAATGGCCACAACAGCCAGAGATGGGCTGATCTGAAGCCAGGAGCCAGGAGCTTCTTCCCGGTCTCCCATGTGGGTGCAGGGGCCCAAGGACTTGGGCCATCTCCCACTGCTTTCCCAGGCCACAGCAGAGAGCTGGATTGGAAGTAGAGCAGCCAGGAATCAAATCAATACCCATATGGGATGCCAGCACTACAGGTGCAGGCTTTACCCACTATGGCACAGTCTGGCCCCTCTGCTTCTGTTTCTACAAAAAACTTTATGTATTACTTCTTAAAAATGGAACAAAAAGAAAAAGTTCCAACATCAAAAATGTGAAGCAAAAAATGAATATTAATAAATTGCTACCAGGCCTGGAATCGTGATGTAGCAGGTAAACCCACTGTCTAGGATGCCACTATCCCAGAAAAGCACCAGCTCAGGTCCCAGCTGCTCCACTTTCAATCCAGCTCTCTCCTGGTGCACCTGGGAAAGGGGTGGAAGGTGGCCTGAACTTGGCCCCCACCCGTGTGGGAGACTCCGATGAAGCTTCTAGGGCTTCTAGGTGGGCCTCAGAGTACCCAGGTCTGCTGTTATGGCCATTTGGGAAGTGAAACAGTGGTTAGAAGATCTCTTTATAATTCTGGCTTTTGCCAAATAAATAAATAAATCTTAAAAAAAATAAATTGCTATTACCACAAAAAGTTCTGTATAACATCTAGTTTGAAGAAGTCTACTTCCTCTTCTGATGCAGAATATTTAACACTGTCTCCCATTGCAACAATGTGTGTAAGATACTTAGCTCACAGTAAAAAAAAATGTACACACTATCACATGGGTATGGGAAAAACAGTCTAGACCAAAATGTAACTGCTGGTCATCTTTGAGTATTATGATTGCAGATTTGTGTGTGTGTGTGTGTTTACTAATTTGATTTTTGTAAATTATCCACGGTAAACATATGATACTAGTTTCATGGTTATAAACTGGTATTCAATGGAGCCAGCATTGTGGCACAGCAGGTTAGTTCACTGCCTGTAACCAGTGAGTGCCAGTTCGAGTCCCGGCTGCTCCACTTCTGATCCAGCTCTCTGCTGTGGCCTAGGAAAGCAGCAGAAGATGGCCCAGGCCCTTGGGCCCCTGCACCCACGTGGGAGACCCAGAAGAAGCTCCTGGCTTCAGCCTTTCCAGCCCCAGCCACTGCAGTCATCTGGGGAGTGAACCAGTCAACAGAAGACCACTCTCTGTAATTCTGTCTTTCAAATAAATAAATAAATCTTAAAAACTATTCAAATAATTTAAATAATTTTTAAATAAGCTTAAAAATCAGAACCCTACAACAGTCAAATATCTTTAAGATTACTTGTGGCTGGCGCCGCGGCTCACTAGGCTAATCCTCCACCTGCGGTGCCAGCTCACCGGGTTCTAGTCCCGGTCAGGGCACCGGATTCTGTCCCAGTTGCCCCTCTTCCAGTCCAGCTCTCTGCTGTGGCCAGGGAGTGCAGTGGAGGATGGCCCAAGTGCTTGGGCCCTGCACCCGCACGGAAGACCAGGAGAAGCACCTGGCTCCTGGCTTCAGATCAGTGCGGTGCGCTGGCTGCAGCACGCCGGCCGCAGCGGCCACCGGAGGGTGAACCAATGGTAAAAGGAAGACCTTTCTTTCTGTCTCTCTCTCTTACTGTCCACTCTGTCAAAAAAAAAAAAAAAAAAAAAAAGTTTCTTGCTATTCTATTGCTTCTCTGCACTTAACACAAAGTCCAGCCAGATGTACGGCCCAGAGTAGCTCGTGACTGTCTGCAGGAGTGGGAGCCTGGATGCAGGCGCTGGAAGGCAAGGCTCCCCGGAGGATCGGCAGGGCGGGACTCAACAAGTGCCAGCAGTCTGGATTGGACGGAGCCAGCAGGATGGGGGCAGCCTGGGCTCCTGAGGGTCCACGTGAGCATCATCAACACGCAGTGCTTCCCAGCGCCCCCGCCCCTGCCCCCCCACAGGCCTTTTCACACTTACGACATAATCACAGAAGAGAATGAGGGCCCCTCTTCGAACTATTTCTCTGTTGCACATTCCAAGTCTGGCTGCCACGGTGGGATCCTCCTCCTCTCCAGGCATCTGTGGACTAAACAACTTCGTGCTGGACAGACTGTGTCTCCTGCAAGGAACGAGAGGCGCTGACGGTGTTTCTGGCACCGCAGTGGCCTCACACATGAAGTTCATCAGGGGGTTATGTTTAATCCCAGCTCTAAGACCTCAGGGGTGGCTACGCGGCCCAGTGGTTAAGACACTGGTTGGTCCACCAGGATCCCACACCAAAGTACCTGCGTAGAGTCCAGGCTCCTCGCCCAGTCCGCATGTCCTGCTACTAACATGCGTACCGGGAGGCAACAGGTGGCACGTTGTGTGGTGAGGTCCCCGTCGACCACACGAAGCACCTGGACTGAGTTCCTGGTTCCTGGCTTTGGTGTGTCCCTGTGTGCCATGGGCAGTAAACCAGCAGGTGGGCTCTCTCTCTGCCTCTCCTCCTCCCCCTCCCACCCTCTCATCTTTCAAATAAATAAATAAGAAAGTCTCCATCTACCATGACAGTTGTCAACAGAGCAGAAAGAAAACTTGTAGGTTTTGACATTTTACCATTCATCTTCCTGCAAAATGTCATCACTGTAACCAGGCCCACACAGCGTGCTGGTGTGGAAGCACTGTTTAAAATCATTTTCATTTACTGATCTACTTACTTATTGGAGACAGAAATTGTCTTCCATCTGCTGGTTCGCTCCCCAAGCACCACAGTGACTGAGGCCACAGCTGGGACCAGACCTGGATCCTGGCCTCCGGTGGGCGCAGGGACTCCGCTGCTGCCTCCCAGGTGCCCTTCAGCAGGAAGCTGCCGTGGGAGCGGGGCCAGGACTGAGACAGGCAGCGTCCTGACTGCGAGGCCAAATGCTCCTCTCTGACCTTTTCCAAGAGGTGGGAATCCTGCTTGTGAACTGTGAGACTCTGGATTCGAGCCCAACACCCAGCACTGCTCCCTCTGACCCCGGGATGTCTGGGGTAACACCCTGCATGGCAACAAGATCTGTGCCATCTGCTGCCAGGCAAGGGAAATGGAGCAAGGTCACGTCAGGTCAGCAGTATTCTGAGGCATGCCTGGTCTGGCAAGGGAGGACGGAGAGGGAAGCAGGAGGGACGTCTCTAACAGCCAGACAGCAACTTCACAGCTGCCAGGCCTACCAGAAAAAGGACAGTGGCTCTGTTTTCTAGTTCATACTTCCAGTGATGCACTTTCGTTATTCTGGAAACACTGTGCTGGTGCACCCTACAAATGCTAGGCCTCTGCCCAGCACTCCCACACTGAACAGCGACTTCAGCGTAGCTACTCTTATGCTACCTTTATTAAATTCGTCTTTATGAGACTTAAGCATAGTTGGGTGCAAAAGCCACTGACTCATTAGTTTTATTTCAGGACAGCAGAGTGGCCAGTATGAAAGGTCAGTGAGGGGTCAAGAGACGCTGCCCCGCTGCCAACCACGCGCAGCTGCCCAATTCCAGACCCCACTCACTCTGGGCTTAGTTCTTTTAAAACGTATTATCTACTCGAAGCACCTCTGTTACTCAAAGGCTTCTGACACAACCTCAGAATAAGCAGGCACATCTGTCAGACAGGAGTGAGCCGTCTAGAAAGGAAAGCCCAAGTTGGCGGAGAACACAGAGGAGGCAGCAGCCTGCGTGGGGACAGCAGGGCCCACGGCGCTCAGAACAGGGAACAGGGTCTGTGCCGCGAAAGGGCAACTCGGCCGCCGACACGAAGCAGCTCCCAAGGCAGTTTGTAAGTGCAGTGACTGAGTCAGCTGTTATATCTCTGGTTCAGACAAGTGAGGCGAAAGGTCTGCAGGTGACACAGCGTGACGCCTCTGCAGGCTGTCTCACGTGCTTTCGGGTGCTGAAGTCCTCTCCCCCCACCACCCTAAGCAAGGAGGGAGAGGCCCCTCTCTGACCCCAGCAGAAGCGCACGCACAGGAGCTCGCCTGGCACTGCAGGGCCGCTCTACGCAGGCAGAGAAAACACACAAGACCCACACGGAAGGGAAGGAAGGCAGAGAAGTCTGCTCAGGGATCCTGTGCTCGCACACAGAGGATCCTACAGAATTACAAAAAGCATGCAGGAACTAATTACAGCCTTGCCACCCACCACAGAGCAGAGGGAAAGGTTGGTGAGAAGAGGTACTGAGACTTAACCCGAACCAAGACTAGCCAGGAAGGTTCCCATGAGGAAGCTAGACGGAGCTAAGATCAGGAAGTGACAGATTTCCCATCTTTATTCATACCCAAAGAGAAATCAACAAACTGTAAATTCAACTCTAAAAATCTAGCAATGCAGAACAACAAATGTCTACGACCCAGAACCGACCCACTCTTGCCAACTCCAGACGCTCCTTTTCTCTGTAAGCTTGGCTCTGTCACTGGGCCATCGTATCACCACTTTTCCTGTAACTCCATTTCCCCTGCAGCTAATCTCCTCTTAAAAACTGTACAGTCGGGGCCGGCACTGAGGCATACGGTGCCGGCATCCCATATGGGTGTTAGTTCAAGACCCAGCTGCTCCACTTCCGATCCAGCTCTCTGCTGTGGCCTGGGAAAGCAGAAGATGGCCCAAGTCCTTGGGCCCCTACAACCATGTGGGAGTCCTGGAGGAGGCTCCTGGCTCCGGACCCAGTTGTTCCAATAATGTCCTTTCTGGTTTTCTGTTTTTTTTTTTTTTTTTTTTTAATTAAAGATTTATTTATTTGAAGCCAGGATCCAGGAGCTTCTTCTGGATCTTCTATGTGGGTGTAGGGGCCCAAGTACTTGTGCCATCGTCTGCTGCTTTCCTAGGAGCATTAGCAGGGAGCTGGATCACAAGTGGAACAGCTGGGAATTGAACAGGAACCCTTATGGGATGCTGGCACTGTAGGAGGTGGCTTTATTGGCAAAACATCACAGCACTGACCCTTTTAGCTATTTTTATACACCCAGATCCAAAAGAAAACAAAAAACAAAAACAACAACAAACAAACCAAAGGGACCGGTGCTGTGGTGTAGCGGGTAAAGCCTCCACCTGCAGTGCTGGCATCCCATGTGGATGCCAGTTAAAGTCCCAGCTGCTCCTCTTCTGATCCGGCTCCCTGCTATGGCCTGGGAGTGCAGTGGAAGATGGCCCAAGTGCTTGGGCACCTGCACCCACGTGGGAGACACGGAAGAAGCTCCTGGCTTCGAATTGGCTCAGCTCTGGCTATTATAGCCATCTGGGGAGTGAACCAGTAGATGGAAGACCTCTCTCTCTCTGCCTCCACCTCTCTGTAACTCTTTCAAATAAATAAATAAATCTTAAAAAAAAAAACCCATAACCAAGGATCGTAGACATGCATTTATTTCTTCCTCACATGTTCCTTTTCATCTACTGAAACAAGTCTTTGTCTCTGTGACAGGGACATTTCTGGGAGGACTGCCTCCCACCATCACAGTGAGGAGTGAGGTCCGTCCTCACCACCCACCACCACCAACAGGGGCCAGTTGGGAGAGGAGGGGAAGCGGCATTTAGCATCGCTGCCTCAGGTACTGGCTGGGGTTGGGGACACCTCCCCTTCCACTGCCCCCAAGCCTCTGTCCTCAACAGTGAATGCAGGCCCTACCCTCTACACTTTGCCCAGCACAACTCAACTTTCGGAGTGCACCGGACTCCTATGAAAAGCCAGTTAAAACACAAGTGCTCAGGGGCTGGCAGGTTAAGCTGCTGCTTGCGAAGCCAGCATCCCACATCAGAGCTCCAGGTCTAGTCCAGGCTGTTCCCACTGATTCAGCTTCCTGATAATGCTTCTGACAAGACCAGAGATGGCTGCCAACATATGTGGGCCCCTACGACCCACGTGGGAGACCAGGATGGAGTTCCTGGATCCTGGCTTTGTCCTGGCCCAGACCTGGCTGTTGCAATTATTTGGGGAGTGAACCAGCTGACAGAAGATCTGTCTCTTCACCTTGAAAATATATAAATAAATCTTAAAACAAAAACCAATTATTCAGGGCCAAGTCATCAGGCCCAGCGTGGAGTCGAGGACAGGGCTGGGATGGCCCACAGGCTCCCGCGGTGGCTCCGAGGCACCCCGGTGCTCACGGTATGCTCCATGCACTGGCAACATTGGCACCACCAGCAGTGTCGCTCCTGAAGTGCGTCTTAACCACTCCGGCTGACTGACGACCTCCTGTCTCCTGGCTCCTACAGTCCTCCGTCCCGGCAGTCCTCTGTGCAGTGCCAGGGCTGCCTCAGGCCGCTCCCTCCAGCCTCACGGCCACACGCTGGGGCAGGCGCAGCCTTCCTCTTCCTTTGCAGACTCCACCACGTGGCGCACACAGCAGGTTGCTCAGTGCTTTCTGACAGTGGACCTTCCAGCCAGAGGGCCACGGACCAGCCTCTCACACGGGGCAGGAGAGCTGCCAGCACGCACGCTCTCCTCTCTCCCCGTGGAGCTCATGAGCCTTCTGCGACACTGCAGTGAGGACCGAGCTGCAGGCCACGGGGTTTCCTTCCACACGTGCGGACATGGAAGCAAGGGAGCACCTGAAACCCAGGCCGAGACCTGGAAACTTTCTGCAAACAGCTGGCCGTCTGCAAGACTCAGGGAGTCTTTTTAAATATTAAAAATAAAAATAAACAATAAGGTATTTCCAAGTAGTTTTGAAGTTTGCTAAATAATTAATTCATCAGAATAATGAGAACCACATTTAACTCACAATGAAGTGCGGCATTGCAACATGTCTGGCTGTGGAGCCAATTTAGGCACCAGAGCTGAGCCGCAGGCATACACCCTGACAAGCAGAACCCACAAGATGGAATGGCGCCAAAGAACTTGTCAAAGAAAATCACATTTGAGAGGCAGCTGCTATTTTGAATGCCTCTTGTTGGAACACATTTTTCCCTCTACAATACATGAAAGAAAGATTAATACGCAGCAGATCTTACAAAACCTCACAAAAAGTGGGAAATAAAAATGCCTTAATAGTAGCCAAGCCGCAAGTCACTCAGCATCTCAGACGCCAGCATCTGCAATCCCCCGGACTGCACCCAGGGTGGGCAGCCAGGCCTACCTGGGCGTTTGCTGCACCTCTGCCCACCAGCGGTGGTCGGTGTGGTTGACAAGCAGCAGGATCTGACACCACAGCAGCACCAGGGCCGGGTGCGTGGGGACCATGCAGCGCACCCGTGCGTTCAGGCTCTCCAGGGAGTAGAAGCTGCCCTCGCAGCTGTCACTCGTGAAGAGTCTCGTGGCAGCTGCTGTGATTCTCCGGAACATTCCTAGAACCAAGCAAAGAAACTCACTGTGGGGATGTGTCTTCACTGCCCATCTTGGTCCAACACCATGCAGCTGTAAGATCTGGCCCTGGTAAGACAAGGACAGCCCCTTCCTACATTACGTACTCAAAGCACTTGGCAGTTGTGAGCAGAAACAGATATCCTACTCACTTAATGGACCAGCCAAAAAAGCGCACGCTGTCAACTCTCCCACCATCTTCCCCGCCACTGGTTGGCACTGCCGGCTTCCCCAGGGGGCTCCAAGTAAGTGTGGACACGACTCCCAAGTAGGAGGCAGGCAACCCCAGCACCTCCAATCACACAGGGCCACAGCAGGAGCAGTGATCCACCCCTGGGGTGCTGAGCCTGAGGAGGAGGCCCCACGAGCACACATGACACACGCTGGGGCCATGGAGCACCCGGGAGGTGGGCTGCACGGTCAGTGACTCACGCTGCACACGCCCACAGGTCTCTCCGCAACACCCTTTTCAGGACTGGAAGACGTTCCCTCTGGGAGTGAATGAGCTCATTTACAGAAACCCCGCCCAGCGCAGCGTGCCTGTCTCTCTCCTCACCGTGCTGGCTTCCTGAGGGCTGGCCTGTGCCAGGGACTAACCCTGCACACAGTGCAAAGCGCAGCAGGAGAAGCAGCGAGACCCAGCGTGCAGGCAAAGGGCGAGGCTCCACGGCTACCGGCTCTTCTGCCTACATACCCTGGGTCACCTGCTAGCGCTGAGGCAGAATCTTACTTCTGACTGGAATTTCAGCAAACCCCAAGGGGGAAAGGGCCCTGAAACAGGGGCAAACAAGGACAACACTCCTCACCATTCCATGAGCTGTCAAACCTACAGCCCTAGACAAAGGAAGAAGCCAACAGACAAATAACCTCAGCGGCCCGGGGGCTTGCCATGCGCTGGCCCTGTGAGTTCCAAAGGTTTCTCTGTGCTTTTGGTCAGCCTGGCCCCTGCAGCCCAGCCAACCCTACCCCATCCTCTGAGGCCCCATTGCTGCATGGCTCCCTTGTGGGACTAACAGACACGTGAGGGGCTGATGCTGGCTGGGAGGAGCCTGAGAGCCAGGCCACAGGACGGTTTACTCGGGCCGTGCTCCGGGAGACTGCTCACACAGGCTCTGAGACCACACTGACGGGCTCAGCTCTGTCTCCGCTGGCTGACCCTGGATGTACACCAGCTGCGGCCTCAAAATCCTCACCTGTGGAAGGGAACTGAGTACGCTACCTGTTCATGAAGTCACAATGTCGGTATATGAGCCAGCACATGACTGGCGCGGGGGGACGAGCACCCGGGGCCGCTGCCGCTGCCGCTGGACTGCAGAGCCCAGCACATGACTGGCGCGGGGGGGACGACCACCCGGGGCCGCCGCCACTGCAGGACTGCAGAGCCCAGCACATGACTGGCGCGGGGTCGGAGGGGGGTGGACGACCGCCCGGGGCCCCCACTGCTGCTAGAGTGCTGCTGGGAGAAGTGCAGGTGGAGGTGAGGTGGACTTCAGAGGGCAGCGCCCAGGAAACAGATGGATTCTGGACAGGCCGCCAGGGTGTGTGCTGGGGGAAGCCTGCAGCAACACTGGCATCTGAAGAACCCGATGATGGGTGTGGACTTCGCTAACGAGAAGAGGAAGCCCTGCAGGAAGTCAGCGAGGCCGGGCAACGGGCAGGGCAAGTCACACATCTAGAAGCTGAAGGAAACAAGTGACAGAGGTCACAAAGAACACGGACCCACCAAGAGGGAGACAGAGATGGGGGTGGCACAGGGAAGAGAGGTCAAGGACAGCAAGTCAGGGCACACATACAACCGAGAGGCTGCAACCAGGACCCAACAGGTGTCAGGCTGGGGGGCAGGAGGGCTGAGGAACGAGAGGGACAATCCACTGCGAGCAGCATGACTATTTCGTGGGGCTGTCTCCTAACCAAGAGGGAGGGTCAGGAACCGAGGAAGCACGGCAAAGCGGCCGACTAAGGCTCTTTCCACGTAAGGCTGCAGCCGCGGGCAAGTGAGCAGCCGCAGGTGCTACAGTGCGGACACGAGCACACACTTGCCCCGTCAGTGTGCGAGAGGTACTCAGTGAGCAGAGGAAACTCAGGACAACCTGAGACGAGACCATGGGGAAGCAGGCCGAGGACAGGACAGGGACGGCGGGGAAGGGGCCACGTGGCTCCAGGTCTTTGTCAGGAGAGGAGGGGTCAGGACAGCAGAGCTCAGGTGCCAGGAGGGACTGGCCAGAACTCCTAAGAAGGACAGGGAGACCCCACTGGGACTGTGAGCAGGACTACGAGAGCACCTTCTGGAGTGACCACCAAGCCTGCTGCGTGTGACACCCGCTGCGACACCCGCCTCGGCACCCGCTTCCTGAACTCATCTGTTTTCATCCTTACTGTCAACTGTATCATCAACGGCAAACTCCCTGCCAAGCTGGCCAGCAGGTATCAGCCAGGACGGCCCGCCCCAGACCCCTGTGCCCACAGATCACAAGGCAACGTCCACTGCTTCTCACCCACGGTGATACCAACCTTCTCTGCCTCCCCTCCTCTTCCCCAGGCACACAGAGCCACAGGAAGGAGGGTCCCTGGACCCCTGCGTGAAGGGAAGTGAACAGCCTCAACAGTCGCAGACACAGGAGGCAACCTGCTCCTGCGGGACGCTCAGAGACCTGACGCGTGAGAGGTGGCTGCCACACATGGGAGGTGTCAGGAAACCAAAGAAAGAAGACGCTGCAGGATGTAGCAGGAACTATCAGGGAGCTCTCGGGCAGAAGCGGACCTCTGCACCGCGCGGCAGGAGACAAAGGTTTACAGACGAGGGGAGCCCCTGGCTGACCAGGACACACCTGGACTTTGGCAGTCAGAGCTGAGTGTCATAATGAGGCGTAGGAGGGCCTCCGGGGTCACCAGGAGGTCGAGGTGGCTGTGACGCGCACAACGGCTGCGTCCTGTCAGGCTGCACCCTGCGTACGTCGCCGAAATGCTGGCTTCCGTGGCCACCTTAAGGAACAGCGGCAGCAGTGAGGGCAGGGTGGAGGGCAGAAGGTGCTCTGTGGAGACTCTCCCTCCCTGCTCTCCTGAGTGGCCACGTCCAGTCGTGTGGGACACAGAGAAGGCAGGCAGGCAGGGCCTAGGAACTGCAAAGGTGGCACAAGGGAGGCACAGGGAGCCCGGAGAGACGAGGAGAGGAGCGAGGGGCGGGCCCAGGGCTCAGAGCAATGGTGAGGACCAAAGCAGGGGAGTGCTGAGAGGAGCAGGCCTTGGTGAAACACCGTCTTGAGAGCAGGCCGGAAGAGGGTGCACACTCAGTCTCTGGAGACAGAATTCTCGAGTCCACCCTGAACCATGGCTGGGCTCAGCCCCTTCAGCCAAGCATGGACACAACACGTCTGTTCCTCACACGTCACACACCGGCCACACCACGCGGATGCTCCACAAACCCGAGCTGCTGTTCGGACCCGCACCGATTCAAGGAACAGCAGAAGTGACAGGAAGAGCTCAAGTCCCTCCTCAGAGGAGAGGGGAAGTTGTCCACTGGGAAGACAAACACACGTGCCACACACCTGACGGAGAACACCACGTCTCCCGGCGTCACCACGTCAGCAGCCCTTCTCTGCTCAAGCAGCTGCCATCAGTGCGGGGACAACCACTCTCCCTCTCTTCTACCAGTCCGACTTTGGCCCTAAGGCAGAGACACTGACCCTTTCAAAATCCTGGGGGAGAGCGGTGAGAAAGCCCAGCCTAGGAGGAAGGGGCTACACAAGCTGCACCTTCACTCCGTCCACTCACACCTGTGTGAGGGCCACTTGTCCTCCGTCAATCACAGGAAACAGTTCCTACTGTCGCGGACTGGGCAAGCATCTGATGGCAGGTGGGAAGGGGCAATGAGACGCGGTGTGGGAAAGCACTTCCTGGGGCCATGGGATGCCGGCGCCGCAGGCAGCGAGTGGCTTCACCCACTACGCCACAGTGCCGCCCCTCTGATTGGGTTTAAGATGGACCTGATAGAACGACTGGCTCCAGGACGCCCTCAGGCACTGGCACCCACGGGCTCCAGTCCTTCCAGAAAGCAGCACAGCGGTTCTATACAACCGCCACCCATCTTCACGTGCACCTTAAATCCTCCCTGCGTGGTGACACTAGGGAGACAACTGTCACACTGTATTTTTCAGGGAACGAGGTCAAGAAAGCAAAGTGCACAAGCTTGGCACGGACACAGCACTCTTCCCTGAACAGTCCCGGGCTGCGACTGGCTGAGCTGTGCTGCCACCCTAGTGGCTCTGAGCTGATCCCTCTTGGAGGAGAAGAGAAAGATACGAACCTTACACCCAAAGGACACGTCTCTTTCTTAGCTACTGCACTTACACCACAATGAATCTGGACTAGGAAACAATTTTGGGATAAATACCCTCCCTCAAACTAAAAGGCAAGGCCATTATTCAAACTAGTTTCTATTTCAAAATGCGTCTCTGAAATGGACAAATTTAAAAGTCTGAATTTTCAAGGGACAGTTAGGAATCACTGCCTCTGTTTTAACAAAGCATGAATAACCTAAATATTGCTTCAATTCTATCAATTCTATCTTAAAACCAATCAAAGGGGCTGGCACTGTGGCGTAGCAGGTAAAGCCACCCACTGCCATGGGATGCCAGTGTCGGCATCCCATATGGGTGCTGGTTCGAGTCCTGGCTGCTCCTCTTCCAATCCAGCTCTCTGCTGTGGCCTGGGAAAGCAGTGGAAGATGGCGCAAGTGCTTGGGCCCCTGCACCCATGTGGGAGACCCGTTAAAAGCTCCTGGCTCCTGGCTTTGGATCAGTGCAGCTCCGGCCATGGCGGCCAATTAGGGAATGAACCAGCGGATGGAAGACACCCCCCCCCCCCGCTCTGTAACGCTTTGAAATGAATAAATATTAAAAAAAAAAAAAACCAACCAGTGTTCTACTGCCTAGAATCTTTAAAAGAAATGCAAACTAAACAAGAAAAACAAAAAGGAATGTATGCTTACACACGTGTTATCTGTAAACGCCAGGCCAATGAAACAGTGTCCAGAGACACCAGCCACAAACCCACTTGCCTATTCCAAGCCCAGATTCCTTCCAGTAGAGCGAGCTGCTTCTCAATGTGGCTGCACTGTCAGCAAAGGTAGTCCCCAGCCACGCAGAGCGGCTTAACAAAAATTAAAAAAACAAAACTGGGGCCAGTGTTGTGGTGCGGTGCAGGGGTTGAGCCACTGCCTGTGATGCCGGCATCCCATATGGACGGCAGTTCATGTCCTGCCTGCTTCACTTCCAATCCAGCGCCCTGCTAATGCCCTTGGGAAAGCAGCAGAGGACTGCCCACGTGGTTGGGCCTCTCGCACCCATGTGGGAGACCTGGAAGAAGCTACTGGCTCTTGGCTTCAGCCTGGCCCTGCTTTGGCCTTTGCAGCCGTTTGGGGAGTGAACCAATGGATGGAAGATATCTCTTTCTTTCTGTAACTCTGGCTTTCAAATAAGTAAATAAACCTTAAAATAGAAAATTCACTCTCTTTAAAAATTAAGTTTTTCAAGACAGGCATTTTGCACAATTTTTTAAAATATTTATTTAATTTGAAAGAGTTACACAGAGAGAGAAGGAGAGGCAGAGAGAGAGAGAAAGAGAGAGAGAGAGAGAGGTCTTCCATCTGCTGGTTCAGTCCCCAATTGGCAGCAACAGCCAGAGCTGCACCAATCCGAATCCAGGAGCCAGCAGCAGCTTCTTCCAGGTCTCCCATGGCAGATACAGAGGCCCAAGCATTTGGGCCATCTTCTGCTGCTTTCCCAGGTCATAACATTGAGCTGGATTGGAAGAGGAGCAGCCGGGTCACGAACCTGCGCCCATACGGGATGCCGGCACTGCAGGCAGCAGCCTTACCGGCTACGCCACTGCACCTTGCACAACGGTTAAGCTGCCATTCAGGGATGTCTGGATTCCATATCAGAGTGCACTGCTCTCCATTCCACCTTCCGGCTAGCGCATGGGAGGCAGATGGCAACAGCTAAAGTGGGTGGGGGGACCCTGCCCCCAAATGGGAGATCTGGATTGAGTTGCTGGCTCTTGGCTTCAACCACTTCAGCAAGTCCAAGCTATTTTATGCGGGGAGTGGGCCAGTAGGGGTAGAAGAAAACTCTCTCTTCCTCTGCCTTTCAAATAAATTAAATAAATAAATAAAAACTTCTACAGCCAGGCCCTCAATCCTACTAGGCACATTTCAGGGGCCATGATGACCCACATGGCACAGTGCAGATGCCAAGACATTTTTGCTGCAGGTCCTACTGAAAAACCCAGCAGTAGAAGTAAAAATACATTCCCTGGGCTGGCATTGTGCTATATTGTGCTATATACAGCCTGTGATGCTGGCATCCCATGTGGGCGCCAGTTTGAGTCCCAGCTGCTCCACTTCTGACCCAACTCCCTGCTAATGCACCTGAGAAAGCAGCAGAGGACAGCCCAAGTACTCGGCCCCTGTACCCACATGGGATACCTGGATGAAGATCCTGCCTCTTGGCTTCAGCCTGGCCCAGCCCTGGCTGCTGCAGCCATTTGGGGAGTGAAACAGAGGATGGAAGACTTCTCTTTCTGTAACTCTGACTTTCCAGTTTTGAGACAAAGAAGACAATAAAATTACAGCAATGGATGGCAAATTCCTTGAACCGCACAGAAATCCAAGTGGACATACATGCACACACCCATTCTATACAGAGAAGTCCTCAGAGACACGGAGGTCTCCTGGATGGAATACAGATAATTAATAGCAAGGTATTAAAATGACCAACATATAAAAAATGAATCTATTACTTGCTAACAAGGCATATTTTCTCAACCTCCAACTTACTCCAGTGATCCGTAAAGCATAAGTCAAAAGACCTTTTCAAAGTAAAAAGAAGGGGCTGGTGTGGCGGTGCAGTGAGCTCAGCCCCTGCTCGTGCATCCAAGTGCTGGTTTGAGTCTTAGCTGCTCTGCTTCTGATCCAGCTTCCTGCTAGGCACTGAGAAGGCACAGCATAATGGCTCTGAGAAACATGATTTAACCATCACCAACACCCATTTCCATCACTGCTGTATTTTAAAGATTTATTTATTTATTTGAGAAGCAGAGGGAGGGATGGAGAAACAGAGAAAGAAGTCTTCCATTGTCTGGTTCACTCCCTACATGGCCACAACAGCCGGAGCTGGGCCGATCTGAAGCCAGAGCAGGGATCCTCTTCCAGGTCTCCCACGTGGGTAGCAGACGCCCAACCACTTGGGCCATCTTCCTCTGCTTTCTTAGGTGCGTTGGCAGGGAGCTGGATCAGAAGTGGAGCACCCAGGACTCGAACTGGCGCCCATATGTGACGCTGACACCACAGGCGGAGGCTTAACCAAGTACGCCACAGTGCCAGCCCCTCCGTAACTCTTTTTATCTCACAAAACTGAAACTGTGCCTATTAAACTCCCCCCGTCTCTATCCCCCACCCCTAACAACCCTCAACTTTGTCCCTGAGTGTGACTCTCTGAGAGCCCACTTCAGGAGGAATCGCAGGGTCTCTGTTCTGTGACTGGCCTATCTCACTCAGCACAGTGTCCTCAAACTATCTCACTCAGCACAGCGTTCTCCAAGCCCATCTGCTGGGGCAGGTGTCAGATTCTCTTCTGCTCACAGGCTGACCACCAGTCCCCGTGTGCACAGACCACACCTGCCTGTTCACCCGTCCACCCGCGTGCACCGTGAGCAGCGCTGCTAAGAACGTGGGCATACCAGACTCTCCCACCACCTTGCTCCGCGTTCCTTTTCAGAATACACCAGAGTAAACCTGCGGGTCTTACCACCCACGAAACGCTTTCCAAGAGCTCACAAGTTGCTGAGCAGAGCACAGCTTGCGCCGGGCACGCGGAGCAGGGCAGGGGCCCCCGGGGACGCGCAGCCCAGGCCCATCCGCCTACCAGACTTGAAGATGTGGATCAGGCACATCAGCAGCGTGCCGAGCTCCTGGCAGTAGAAGGTATGCTGCTGCTCGCTCAGCTCCACCTTCAGCTGCTTCGTAACGATGTCCTCTAAGAGAATACCGACGAGCTGCAGCAGGAACCTTTCAACAGGAAGAGGCACAGCAGGGATCAGACCACCCCCACACGGCCCCGCCGCATCTGGACGGACATACGCAAAGGGAGTCCACACCGTGACAGCAATGCTGGCCACTCCACACCTTCCCCACTTACAGACTGGCAGCGTGGGGTCAGGATTAAACGACACACAGCATTCTTTCCAGTTTTGTACGATGTAAAGCACAAGTATTAGCTGACAACACCCCTCCCCCACCCCGGGAACTGAAGGGACCCCTGGTTTTGGCCTTGTGCTTCAACACAACACAGGAGAGCCACAGGCTGTGTGCACAGGAAGAGTTGCCGTGCTCATCTCCACCGACAGCAAGCCAAGCAAGGCCTGCTGGGAAGGCACCCCTGTGCAGAGGCAGGTCTGGAGGCCGAGGGACCCTTGTCTCTGCACAAGCGTTTCCAAGGGCCTGATCGTGACCCCTGTCCTCAGGAGGGAGGGAGGACAAATTTGACACTGCGGTATACAGTGGGTGCCACCCTCCTTATCGGGGAGTATTCTGTTACTGGCAGCGTGCAGAACTGCCAGCACATGACGAGAGTAAGCACAAGACTGACTTTTAGCACATGTCCTTATGCTTTAAACTTTCTGCTGGAGGGGCCAGCGCTGTGGCACAACAGGGTGAAGCCTGTGATGCCGGCTCCTGTATGAGTGCAAGTCCAAGCAGCTCTGTTTCCCATCCAGCTCCCTGCTAGTGTGCCTGGGACAGCAGCAGATGACAACCCAGGGACTTGGGCCCTACCACCTACGCGGGAGACCAGCATGGAGCTCCAGGCTCCCAGCTTCGGCCTGGCCCAGCCCCAGCCGTTGCAGCCATTAGGGGAGTGAACCAGTAGAGAAGAGCTTGCTCTCTGTCTCTCCCTCTCTCTGTAACTCGGCCTTCTATGTATCTGAATTCAAACATCAAAGCTACACAGGGCTGCAGCAAGATGAAGAATTACTCCAGACTTATCAATCCTGCAAGCACGGACTTCTCCCAAGACAGGACTCATTGGGTCACCTGGAGAACGTTTCTTCCGGCAAACTCTTCGTTGGCTTCCCCTCACTATGTCCATCCGGTGTTGCGTTCTCATCCCCATCTCTTAACCTGTGAATCACTGGACAGGAGATGAAATACGGAGAGAAGGAGAGCTCCTGAATCCGAGAAAGAACAATGTCCTCTGTTGACTGGGAAATCAGAACCCTCAAAATGGCCAGGATTCCTGATATCCACAGCTGAACAGTGCTCACAGATGCCTAGAAGAAAGAGGATAAGGAAGCTGCAGCTGCAGAACAGGAGAGGGTGAGACCCTCCCTGCTTGCCAATTTCATGCGGTGAGCCCTTGTTCAGCACCGCAGGGTGTGTCTCGGATCGCTGCTTCTCTAAGTGTGGTTCCAGAGACGCAGCACCTGTCTCCCCTGGGAACGTCACCCCAGCCTGAGCCACAAGCTCTAGGGTGGCCGTCTGTGCGTGAACAAGCCCCAGGACAGATCCGACACTCTGGCCAACACTCACCATCGTGCTTGGGGTGACGAACATACTCCGCAAAAGCATGTCCACCGGACGGAGGGAGGAAGGGGCCAAAATTTCAAACAAGGTGTTTAACACTCCAAGAGCTTCATGAGAGTCGATGTGCATCTGTGGAATTGAAGCCCAAAGCATTTCCATGTGAGCCGACAGAAATGCCAGCTTCTTTTATTTTCAGGTCCCATATCTCAAGGGCAAATGGTCACAAATCTCTTTTTTAGAAAATGTGTTCATGTAAAAGGCAGAGCAATGGGGGGAGGTATGAGGAGAGGCAGGGCATCCACCTGCCAGTTCACTCCCCAGACGCCCACGACAGCCAGGACCAGACTGTCCAGGTCTCTCTCACGAGGGACAGGAACTCCGGTTCCAGCCACTGCTTCCCGGCACTTCAGTGGGCGCTGGGCTGGAAGCGCCACAGCAGGGGCTTGGACTGGCCCCCGAGAGGATGTGGGCACCCAAGCAGCTGCTCCGCCCCCTGTGCCACAACGCCCACCCCGATCATCCCTTCTTTAAACGCCTTCTGATTTCAGTAGTGAATGAAACAATCAGCTAAGAACACTCGATCGTCATTGGAAATCTTCTCCCTTACACACTTATTGCATACACGACATGGTTTCTTCAAAGATTCATATACACAAAGTATGAAGCAAACCAAGTGGAACTGCCCTAATACAACTGTCACCATGCTTGGGGACCTGCCTCTCATACACCTCTTTCTTCCCCCCACCCCCAGAAAGCTTTTATTTAAGCAATACAAACTTGATGTTTTTCATAAATACAACTTTAGGAACACAGTGATTCTTCCCACCCCCCCACACCTCTTCCTCCTCCCTCTCCTAGTCCCATTCTTATTTTTTACTAAGCTCTATTTTCAGTTAACTTCATACACATACGATTAAGTCTATACTAAGTAGAGTTCAACAAATTGTATGAAGAAAAAAAAAACTGTTCCCCAACAGTCGAGACAAGGGCTGTTCAAGGTCACTGCATCTTTAAGTGTTAGTTCCACTTCTATAGGTTACCTGTTAGGTGCTCTACTGGTTATCCAGATCAGGGAGGACATACTGTATCCGTCCTTTTGGGATGGGCTTGCTTCACTAATTATGATGCTTTCCAGTTTCATCCATTTTGTTGCAAACAACAGGATTTCTTTTTTTTTCTGCCACTGTGCAGTACTCCATGGTGCACACATCCCATAATTTCTTTATCCAGTGTTCAGGTGACAGGCATTTCACACACCTCTTTCTACACACATGGAACAGCACACACCTGCTTCCTCCTTTCCTGCACCTGCACCCACCCTGCCCTGCCCAGCAGTCAAGTCACAAAGGCTAGCAAGCTGGTGTGTCACTTGCCCAGTCTTTTCCATATTCTATAACCACATCCCCACACACAAGCAGAAAAGTGTTCCGCTTTATTCTGAAATTTCAGATCCTAATTGTTTCTGCTTTTTTTCACTTAACAATACAATGGAGAATTCCCAAGGCAACTGGCTTTAAAACCAACCACTTTTAATGGACGCAACAACCACTTTTAATGGACGCAAAGTTTATACTACAAGGTGTTCAATCATTCCCCTACTGATGTTTCAGATTTTTGTTGCTACCGAGAGACAGTAACAAAGTCAACAACTCTGCCAGGAGGTGGGGTACTTCCCAATGCAGGCATCTGAAACCTTCCAAGTGCCCAGGGCTTCCCTGGCCCATCCAGCCGCCTCCAACTCTGGAAGAGCCCAACATACTCATACAAAGGCCCAGCGCCATTTACGCTACTGCTGGACCCAGGCCACCTGCTCAAGGGCACTGTCCAGCAGTGTTCCGCTGTGCACTGCAGTTTCCAGTCTGTCTTCTGCTCTCTGCATGGACTGCCCTCGTTCCTGCCAGCTTCCCCTCTATGCTCCGCCCACCCAAGATCTCTCTTCTAGGGAGTCTATGCTCCGCCCACCCCAAGATCTCTCTTCTAGGGAGTCTATGCTCCGCCCACCCCAAGATCTCTCTTCTAGGGAGTCTATGCTCCGCCCACCCCAAGATCTCTCTTCTAGGGAGTCTATGCTCCGCCCACCAGAGTTCTCTCTTCTAGGGAGTCTTCTGCCTCTCACTGTCTTCGCAGGATTTTGCTCTATCTGCTCTTCTCCAGCCCCGTCTCAGTGCCCTTAGCACCACTGCCAAACCGAGGCCCAGCTCTCAGGACGCCCACAACTGACCCCTTCCACCCCCAACCCGCCTGCTTCTGTTGCCCGGGCACTGGCAGTTTCTTTCCATCCCCTTCCTGGGCCCTTCCTCACCTCCTTGACCTCTGAGCCGAGGACTGCTGCGTTGTCGAGTTTCAAACGTGTGTATCTTGCCAGGTCTCTCAGCAGCTCCCAACTCACACACCCAATACCAGCCTCACTCCAGCAGGCAGCATCTACAGGGGTCTCGACAGAACACATCCTACCCAGACCCCAACCTCCTCCTGAGGCCCACTGCTCCAGCCTCTGCAACTTCGTCCACCACCCCAAGTCATCCTCACGCTTCTCTCTCTCGCATCCACATCTGAGCCACTGGCAGACCCTGCTGGTCCTACTCTCACCCTGTGCCACTGATGCCCACCCATGGCTCCTCTTCGGTGCCCTGGGGCTGCACGTGTTTCCCTGCTCGGCCTTCGCCTCCCCTGGGAGTACACTTTCAACTGAGAAGTAAGAATTGAAAGGCGTCTGACCTAGCAGCAAAGATGCCCAGCAGCGGCCAGTGTTGTGGCGCAGAGAGTCGAGCAGCCGCCACCTGCAACGCTGGCACCCCCTATAGTTTGAGTCCCAGCTGCTCCACTTGCAGTCCAGCTCCTTGCTGATGGCCTGGGAAAGCAGCAGCAGACGGCCCAGGTGCTTAGGCCCCTGCACCCACGTGGGGACCCAGACTGAGGTCAGGCTCCTGGTTTCAGGCGGGCCCAGCCCTGGCTGCTGCAGCCCCCGTAACTCTACCTTTCAAATAAATAAATAAATCTTACAAAAAAAAAAAAAAAAAAAAAAGCCGGGTAGGACACTGACACCTCACACAGCTCACACTGGAGTGTGCTGGGTCGAATACTTGGCTCCAGATAACGCTAACGCAGACCTGGGAAGCAGCTGGGTGCTGCCACCCACAGGGAGACAGACTGAGTTCCCGGCTCTCTCGGTAGTCTGCATCTGGTAAGTAGACCTGTGGGTGGGAGCTCTCTCCTCTGTTGCGACAAGTAAAAACAATGAGCCTATAAAACTAAAACCACATCACTATGCTAAACCCTCTCAAGCTCCCCAAAGTCCTCCCTGATGGCCTCGCCAGCAGGCCTCACATTCTCGCTTCACCCAGGGCTGGTCCCCACACCAGCCTCTGGAACCCCAACTGGCATGTCCCCCCACAGGGCCGGGCCCTGCCACTGGCTCCCTGGAACACTAACTGGCATGTGCCCCCACGGGACCGGGCCCTGCCACTGGCTCCCTGGAATACTAACTGGCATGTCCCCCCACGGGGCCGAGCCCTGCCACTGGTTCCCTGAACACTAACTGGCATGTCCCCCCACGGGGCCCAACCCTGCCACTGGCTCCCTGGAACACTAACTGGCATGTGCCCCCACAGGGCTGAGCCCTGCCACTGGCTCCCTGGAACACTAACTGGCATGTGCCCCCACGGGGCCGGGCCCTGCCACTGGCTCCCTGGAACACTAACTGGCATGTCCCCCCACGGGGCCGAGCCCTGCCACTGGTTCCCTGGAACACTAACTGGCATGTCCCCCCACGGGGCCGAGCCCTGCCACTGGTTCCCTGAACACTAACTGGCATGTCCCCCCACAGGGCCCAACCCTGCCACTGGTTCCCTGGAACACTAACTGGCATGTCCCCTCATGGGGCCGGGCCCTGCCACTGGCTCCCTGGAACACTAACTGGCATGTCCCCCCACGGGGGGCCGGGCCCTGCCACTGGCTCCCTGGAACACTAACTGGCATGTCCCCCCACGGGGCCGAGCCCTGCCACTGGCTCCCTGGAACACTAACTGGCATGTGCCCCCACGGGGCCGGGCCCTGCCACTGGCTCCCTGGAACACTAACTGGCACTAACTGACATGTGCCCCCACGGGGCCGGGCCCTGCCACTGGCTCCCTGAACACTAACTGGCATGTCCCCCCACAGGGCCCAACCCTGCCACTGGCTCCCTGGAACACTAACTGGCATGTGCCCCCACGGGACCGGGCCCTGCCACTGGCTCCCTGGAACACTAACTGGCATGTCCCCCCACAGGGCCAAGCCCTGCCACTGGTTCCCTGGAATACTAACTGGCATGTGCCCCCACGGGGCCCAACCCTGCCACTGGCTCCCTGGAACACTAACTGGCACTAACTGGCATGTGCCCCCACGGGGCCGAGCCCTGCCACTGGCTCCCTGGAACACTAACTGGCATGTGCCCCCACGGGGCCGGGCCCTGCCACTGGCTCCCTGGAACACTAACTGGCATGTCCCCCCACGGGGGGCCGGGCCCTGCCACTGGCTCCCTGGAACACTAACTGGCATGTCCCCCCACGGGGCCGAGCCCTGCCACTGGCTCCCTGGAACACTAACTGGCATGTGCCCCCACGGGGCCGGGCCCTGCCACTGGCTCCCTGGAACACTAACTGGCACTAACTGGCATGTGCCCCCACGGGGCCGAGCCCTGCCACTGGCTCCCTGGAACACTAACTGGCATGTGCCCCCACGGGGCCGGGCCCTGCCACTGGCTCCCTGGAACACTAACTGGCATGTGCCCCCACGGGGCCGGGCCCTGCCACTGGCTCCCTGGAACACTAACTGGCATGTCCCCCCACGGGGCCGGGCCCTGCCACTGGTTCCCTGGAACATTAACTGGCATGTCCCCCCACGGGGCCGAGCCCTGCCACTGGCTCCCTGAACACTAACTGGCATGTCCCCCCACAGGGCCCAACCCTGCCACTGGCTCCCTGGAACACGAACTGGCATGTCCCCCCACGGGGGGCCGGGCCCTGCCACTGGCTCCCTGGAACACTAACTGGCATGTGCCCCCACGGGGCCGGGCCCTGCCACTGGCTCCCTGGAACACTAACTGGCATGTCCCCCCACGGGGCCGAGCCCTGCCACTGGCTCCCTGGAACACTAACTGGCATGTCCCCCCACGGGGCCGAGCCCTGCCACTGGCTCCCTGGAACACTAACTGGCATGTCCCCCCACGGGGCCGAGCCCTGCCACTGGCTCCCTGCAACCCTCCCCCCAACCATCTGCAGGGTCACACTCCCTGCCTTCCAGCATACTCAAGCATTACGTCATCAGCAAAGTTTCTGCCTGTCACCACTCACCGTGACATTATCACTCTCTTCTGCCTGTCACTGCTCTCCGTGACATTATCACTCTCTTCTGCCTGTCACCGCTCTCCGTGACACTGCCCGCTCTCTTCTCCCTCGGTGCTCTGGAGTACTCACCATCAGCCGACGTTTTACAGGCGTCCCTGTTTTTCTGCTGTCCCCAGCAGGACAAGGTGTTTTTAAATCTGCCTTGTTCATTCCTGTCTCCACTGCCAGTACCTGTGCTGAGCTACTGATGGGTACTGGACATAGTGTGCCGAACGTGACCCAAGAGGATCCACATACAGCCCCGGAGCCCCAGACATCACTGAACCCACGTCTCACTATCGCCAGAAACCAAGGCCCAGCCACCGTCCGTGTGGTCTCAGGAGAGCCATCCTCAGGAGGCTTCTTCCACGTGCCAAGAGCCACGCACGACCCAGGGTCCAGGGCTTGCTTTATGAACAAACGTGCCTGCAGGCCACTCAAAACCTCCACCTGTGCCAGGCACGCTGTGGGCCCATCTTGAGGGTCATCCTCAGCAGACCCTCCACCCTTCCCTGGCTACAGAGGAGCTGTCAGTGCACACAGCTCCTATGCACCGGTACCTGCGGAACCTGCGCCGCGGGAACACAGCTCTGTCGGCCCCACCTGACACGGCGGTCAGACCATTCCCCACCACAAGCGGTGTCACTGCAGTAGAGCAGCTCTGATTAAATGATGTACAGCTGCTCAGGTACCGCATCAATGATGAGGAAAACCAAAAACAAAAAGCCAAGGACCACAGAAAACGCATGACTGACAGGAGGACGGGGGCAGTGCCATGAAACAGGACCAGGTGCAGGCTTAAGTCAGACCTGGACCAAGTCAAGCCCAGAACCTTCGGGTAACCTCCAGTACCCTTTGAGCTATGATTTCTTCACTCAAGTAGGCAGACAATGGCAGCCTGAGCAGGTCGTTGTCAGAAAACACACACTGTGACCAGCGCCAAGAGGTACTGTCAAAGCAGGAATCTGTCACGCGCTGATGACCACCCGCCATTCACGATAATCTCAATCCACTTCCAAAAGCAGTACATCACGCGTGCTGCACACTGCAAGCCAGACTCGAGTGACAAACCTGCTGCTTGGCTAGCATCGGGAGAATGACGTCAGCAACCTGGCGAGACAGCCGCTTCCACTTGTCCTCATTCTCCTTGTGGCACTGCTGCAGGACCAGAATAAACATCTCCAGGACCTGCAGGAGCATCGCAGCACGGTTAGGACGTCTCCAGCCTGCAGGCCCCTTTCCATTGCCTCTTGGCGGCCTCGGACCCCAGCTGAGCAGGAAGACGCCAGGATACCAGGACACGTGACCCAGTGAGGGCCCTACGAGCACAGCGGGGGCCACAGAGCAGCGTCTCCAAGGCACCAGTGAGCTGCACGCTGACTCAGCATGACTCAGGGCCGGG
This sequence comes from Oryctolagus cuniculus, assembly GCF_051225735.1. Lineage (NCBI taxonomy): Eukaryota > Metazoa > Chordata > Mammalia > Lagomorpha > Leporidae > Oryctolagus > Oryctolagus cuniculus. The sequence continues at coordinate 1,934,592 of NC_142868.1, read as the reverse complement.
TCCGCTCCTCTGGAACTTACAGGAGCTCATCATCTGAGACAGGCACAGCGTGAACACCTGCAGGGCCAACACAGGCCGGCTGAGCAACCCGCAGACACCTCACTGCTCTGTGTACAGGAACCTCCAGCCTGTGCTCCTGCGAGGGACTCGCACTGAAGAGCAGCTCCGAGGGAGACGACCGAGCGTTTCTGAACAGAGGTATGTACGGTCTGGCAGAGCTCTAACAGGGCAGCCCGCCATCACATCTGCAGAGTTACCAATGCACAGCGATGCCCTCCGTGCCCAATTAGTCAGGGCTGCACCCTGCACCAGTGGGGGGGAGGGGCTGCAGGAGGCCCTGCAGCCCGCAGAGCCCCGAATGGTTATTAACAGAAGCTTGCAACCCTCACTCTGTAAAACCTAAGTACTATACAGACGGACACAGCCTTGCCTTTAGGCCAAGCCCTGTATCCACAGCTACCCGCACTCTTCAAGGGACTGGTGCGGTGATACATTAAACACAAAGTGAGTTCCACCCGTCGCTGGGTAAATTTGCCAGACTTGAGCTGCCTACTCGCCACACAGCAGAGACCTCACTGGACGTGGGGCTCATCAGCCCTCCCAGGGCCCCACCCTCTCAGCCACGCTCACCAAGACTCATAGGCTCCTTCATCCACCCCGCCCTGCATTTGTCGTTTTTACTGTAATTGTGTGATTTCAGTAAGCATTAAACACTTAGACACCACATTTTCAACATAAGAATGCACAAAGATGGTGTTACTGTATGAAGAAAGCGTCTAGTTTCACAAAGACTCAAAGACAAACAGCTAAAAAGGACTGACAAAATGAGGGCTAGGGACTGGTGCTGTGGCATATTGGGTAAAGTTGCCTCCTGCAGTGCCAGCACCCATATGGTTCGAGTCCCAGACGCTCCACTTCCGATCTAGCTCCCTGCTAATGTGCCCGGAAAAGCAGTGGAAGATGCCCAATGCTTAGTCCACTGCACACACATGGGAGATCAGCAAGAAGCTCGTGGCTCCTGGCTTCAGATCAGCTCAGCTCTGGCCACTGAAGCCATTTGGGGAGTGAACCAGCAGACGGAAGATCTCTCTCTCTGTGTCTCTTTCTCTATGTATGTAACTCTGGCTTTCAAATAAATAAATCAAAAAAAAAAAAAAAAAAAAAAAAGAGGGCTAAACAACTGTATAAGTTGTTTTTTTAAAAAAGATTTTATTTATTTGATAGGTACAGTTACAGACAGTGAGAAGGAGAGACAGAGAGAAAGGTCTTCCTTCCATTGGTTCACTCCCTAGATGGCCGCAATGGCCGGAGCTGTGCCGATCAGAAGCCAGGAGCCAGGTGCTTCTTCCCGGTCTCCCATATGGGTACAGGGGCCCAAGTACTTGGGCCATCCTTTAGCATACAGCTGGACTGGAAGAGAGGCAGCGTGGACTAGAACCAGCGCCCATATGGGATGCTGGCACCGCAGGCAGAGGATTAACCTACAGCACCACGGCGCTGGCCCCAACAACTGTGTAAGTTTAAAAAAACACTTAAAAAGTCAGATTTCTGCACTCACACACCTCAAACTTGCTCCAACTTAAGAGGAAAAAATGAGCTCAAAGAACAAGACCTTAATCCTTGACAAAACAACAGTAAATAAAGCCTTTTTTCAGATTTGAGATAATATCATGTTTAAGAATGTTATTATCTTGACCAATGATGCAATTAATTATATTTGGTCTTCGTTTTGGGAAAGAGGGTCTCCACCACCTCTCCTGTCTGGGATTATCTTCTGACTGCCAGACAGGTGTCAGGCAGTCTCCTGGGGCCATGCTCCCTTTCAAGACACACACCCAAGTGCACCTGCACCAGGCAAAGCGCACCGACACCTCCCTCTCCTGTCCGCAGACGCCCTTCGTACCTGGTGGTACTGGATGAGTCTCAGCAGCATCGACACCACCACCTCCTTCTGGGTCTCAAGCTCTCGTCCTGCATCAGCTTTATTTGTTCCCCGTAACACGAAGAGGTCGTGGACGATGGGCTGCAGAGCAGGTATGGCTGTGGGGACAGAGGGGACCCGATAAGCCACATTTGGGAGACAGCTGTGAACACCTCCAAAGTGTTTTCAGGAAATTAAAAAACTCCTAACCTGTCCCTACGGTATGGTAAGGGATGAACTAACTAACAGTATCAGTTAGTGTTCTGGGAATGTCATTTTACCACATGGAGGCCCAAGACCCTCCTCTCCACACTGACTAACACTCCTGTGCAGCTCCTAAAGAAAGAAAACCAGGCTTTCTGTAACATGACTCACTTCTCACTACAGGTGACTCAAATGCAAAAGTCAGTCTGGAAACCATACTATCCATAACCAAGTAAGATGCCCGGCCGTAGGCAGAAGCTAACTGGTCTACCTGCCTGTGCTGCTTTAGGTAAACTCATCTCTCACACGCGAGATATCCCCCCAGGCCATTAGGTCCACAACAAAAATCAGAACAAATTAATAGACTCACTACAACCACACAGAAAAGAAACACAGGCACACTCGCCTCTCACTGACAGACACACACAGGCACACTTACCCACCCTCAGTGACACACACACACGCACACACACTCACCCACCCTCAGTGACATACACACACACTCACCCACCCTCAGTGACATACACACACACACTCACCCACCCTCAGTGACACACACACACACTCACCCACCCTCAGTGACACACACACACACACACACACTCACCCACCCTCAGTGACACACACACACACTCACCCACCCTCAGTGACACACACACACACACACACCCTCAGTGACACACACACAGGCACACTCACCCACCCTCAGTGACACACACACACACACTCACCCACCCTCAGTGACACACACACACACTCACCCACCCTCAGTGACACACACACACACACACTCACCCACCCTCAGTGACACACACACACACACACCCCCTCAGTGACACACACACTCACCCACCCTCAGTGACACACACACTCACCCACCCTCAGTGACACACACACACACACACACCCTCAGTGACACACACACACACACACTCACCCACCCTCAGTGACACACACACTCACCCACCCTCAGTGACACACACACACACACACTCACCCACCCTCAGTGACACACACGCACACACACACACCCTCAGTGACACACACGCACACACACTCACCCACCCTCAGTGACACACACAGGCACACTCACCCACCCTCAGTGACACACACACAGACACACTCACCCACCCTCAGTGACACACACACACACACTCACCCACCCTCAGTGACACACAGACACACTCACCCACCCTCAGTGACACACACACGCACACTCACCCACCCTCAGTGACACACACACACACACTCACCCACCCTCAGTGACACACACACACGCACACACACTCACCCACCCTCAGTGACACACAGACACACCCACCCACCCTCAGTGACACACACACAGATACACCTACCCACCCACCCTCAGTGACACACAGACACACCCACCCACCCTCAGTGACACACACAGACACACTCACCCACCCTCAGTGACACACACACACACACTCACCCACCCTCAGTGACACACACACAGACACACTCACCCACCCCTGATCAACAGGCACACCCCTACTCTCAGACAGATGATTTAGTTTTCCAGTGCTAAACTCAGCGTATGGCTGCCCAAGGTGCTCTCTGAAGATCCTCGGCATCAGGGTGCCTTGACGTCAGGTGGGCGAGTATGCAGGTGTGTGGCTGCTGCAGAGCTGTGGATGATGTCTGGTATTTGACATTTGCATTTTCTGCTAAATCCGGTGGCCGAGATGCTACATATGAATACTCTGTCCCCACTGAGCCCTTGTGAGGCCGTGGCTGAGACGACTGGCTTAGCTGGTCAGGAGATCCAGAAGGCACCCCAGCCTCTGCGCTCACTTGGCCTGGTCTACACTCTCCTACAGATGGACAGCACTAAGTGGCCATGACATTTTCACATTTAGGGGTTTCTACGGGTCTTAGGATATGTCCCTACCAAAGTTCAAAAGCGTGTAGATTCCTGCAGAGGAGCCGAGAGAAGTCAGTAGGGAAAAGGTAGATCAATTTATGAGCCGGCGGTGTGGCAGAGCAGGTAAAGTCGCTGCCTATGACCTGGGCATCCCATATGGCTGCCAGTTCAAGCCCTGGCTGCTCCACTTCCAATCCAGCTCCCTGCTAATGACCTGGGAAAGCAGCGCAAGATGGTCCAAGTGGTTAGGCCCCTGCACCCACGTAGGAGACTGGGAAGAAGCTCCTTGCTCCTGGCTTGGGACTGGCCCAGCTCCAGCCATTGCAGCCACCTGGGGAGTGAACTAGCAGATGGAAGATCTCTCTCCCTCTCTCTCTCTGTAAATCTGCCTTTAAATAAATAAATCTTAAAAAAAAAATCAATTCAACAAGTTCAAAAAAAGATTTACAAGTGATTCTTTTTTATTTTTAATATATTTTTTTTTTTGACAGGCAGAGTGGATAGTGAGAGAGAGAGACAGAGAGAAAGGTCTTCCTTTGCCGTTGGTTCACCCTCCAATGGCCACCGCGGCCGGCGCGCTGTGACCGGCGCACCGCGCTGATCTGATGGCAGGAGCCAGGAGCCAGGTGCTTCTCCTGGTCTCCCATGGGGTGCAGGGCCCAAGCACTGGGGCCATCCTCCACTGCACTCCCTGGCCACAGCAGAGAGCTGGCCTGGAAGAGGGGCAACCGGGACAGAATCCGGCGCCCCAACCGGGACTAGAACCCGGTGTGCCGGCGCCGCTAGGCGGAGGATTAGCCTAGTGAGCCGCGGCGCCAGCCTACAAGTGATTCTTAAAACCACATCACCTCACACCACATGTAAAGGGAGCTGCCTGAGCAGCTGACCATTTTCTATGGTCCTTATTTAAGCTCAAAAATAGCCAGGAAAAAGAGAAAGTCCTGAATCAAGCCCAAACTATACCCTCCAATACACCAGAGAAGAAATGAAGCTGGTTTACGGCAAGTCAGATTTCACGTCGCGTTTGTGGGGCATGGGAGTCACCACCGTGCTGCCCCAGGTTAAGCCTCTGACTGCAATGCCAGCATCCCACTTCAGAGTGCTGGTTAGCACCGGGCTGCTCCACTTCCAAACCAGCTTCCTGCTGATGTGTCTCAGAAGGCAGAAGGCAGCCCATCTGCCTAGACCCTTTCACTCACACAGGAGACCCGCGTGGAGTTCCTGTTTCCTGGCTTCTGCCTGGCCCAGCCCCAGTTGTTGTGGCCACGTGGGGAGTGGCCCAGCAGGTAGAAGATCTCTGTCTGTCTTTCCCTCTTTGTAGTTCTTTAAAATAAGTAAGTCTTTTAAAAAAACAAACAGCAAAAAACCCTTTTCTGGAACAGGCATTTTCTTATGGCTAAGATGCCAATCAGGATGTCTACACTGCAGATCATCTAAACCTGGGTCCAGCTCCTGACTCCAGCTTCCTACTGTGTAGGCCCCGTGAGGAAGTGGTGAAGGCTCGAGTTAACTGGATTCCTTTCCCCCATGTGGAGACCTGGATTGAGTTTCTGGCCCTTTGATTCAGCACCTGGCACAGCCTGGGTCCACTGGGGGCCTTGGGGAGGGAACCAGCAGATGGGAGCTCTCTCTTTCAAATAAATCAATACAATTTTGTGTTCTACACTGACAAACAGGGATACTTACATTAGACCATTTTACCATTTCTTAGATTTCTTTCCCTAAGTAGATTATGAACTCCTAAACATAGATTGTGTCCTCCACTTTTCTAAAACATCTCTAACCAGCGCAGGCACACACACTCAGCCTGCAAAGCCAGGCACTGTCTACACAGTTGAACATGGGTGTAAAGAGACTAACACCGTAGAGCCCATCACGACACTGAAGACCACAGGGAAAGGTGTGTCCCGTTACCGTGTGTCACAGCCTTCCTGCCACTGGCCATGATGCCATCACAGAGCTGAATGATTTTGGGAATCCCAATGATCTGTTTGGAATGATAGCGCTCATAAGACAGTAATACCAGGAAGAAAAAGATGTTTGGAATAATTGCCTCTGATTCCCTGGAAACAAAAACATCCATTTAGACATTTCTTTTTTTAAATTATGAAACATAATCAGTACAAACAGCATAGATAACCTGAGAGTGTACACTGAGCTGGGGCCTCGGAGAGCTCCTGCCCGCCCCGACCCGTCTCCACCCCCGCCCCACAGCTCCTGCCTGTCCTGTCCCGTCTCCACCCCCGCCCCACAGCTCCTGCCTGTCCTGTCCTGTCTCTGCCCCCTCACACAGCTCCTGCCTGTCTTGTCCCGTCTCCGCCCCCACACAGAGCTCTGCTCCTGTCCCGTCTCTGACCCACACACAGCTCCTGCCTGTCCTGTCCCGTCTCTGGCCCCTCACACAGCTCCTGCCTGTCCTGTCCCGTCTCCGCCCCCACACAGAGCTCTGCTCCTGTCCCGTCTCTGACCCACACACAGCTTTGTGCCACGCAGCCCTGACAGCCCTGCACAGCCAAGACAGGCAGTGCTTTTGGGTCTCCTGTGCCCCTGCACACTTGAAGAAACTGAGACTTAAAGGATAGACAGTCATTTGCCCCAACTCACAGTCAAGGTATTTCTGGGTCTCCTGCCCCCCGGATTCTATCTGCACATGACCTCTGCACTACGTTTCCCTATTTGTCAGGGACCCCAGAAACCAGAGAACCTTAATTTTCAATAATTATACTTGTAAACCTATAACAGACATAGCAAAAAGTACTTATCTTCTAGCAAGGAAAAGCTGCAGTTAATGTACAGTTCCTAATAATTACTCAAGGCAGCCTTATCTGCAAATCCTCTCTCTAAGAGGACTTTACAGTGAGCGCTCTGAGATGGGAGTCATCCAGCAACCTAGCACCATAATCAACGCTTTCAAAGGGAAATGAAGACGGACAAGTCTGACTGCCAGACGCAGAACTCGCGCTGCACAAGTCCTGAGATATTTAACTCACTAGCTTTTCAAGAGAAAGATGTACAGCATGATCAGCAGATTTCCATTTCTTAAAGAAACAGCGAAAGCGCCTGAGAGCATTTTAAGGAAAAGGTCCGTGTACTCATCTACAGTGTCAGTGCACACAAGCAGCGGAGTCTGCGGCGGCGGCGAGGCGCAGGTACCTGAACTGGCCCACTTCCATGTACTCAAACTGCTTCAGCACAAACCCGATGAACACCTGCGCGGGAACAGAGCTCGGTGTCAGTGACGGGAACGCGCCAGGCTTGTCTGCCGGCCATCTGCGTGAAGTGCCAACCACTCCCTGAGCACGTGACTGGTCTACACTCCAGAACTCACATCTGCTCTGAAGTCAGACCGCATATCTGCAGGATACTTCCAGAAATCGCTCTGAAGACAAGTCTGCTACACACTGAGGTGAGATCGCACTGGAAAAACCCAGCAGGCAGCACCCAATATCCCCCCGAGGTCTCAGTCGTTCCAGGCAATGACAAACCAGGCAGCACGCACTGCCTGGCACTGGCTTACTCTCAATGCCCAGGTCAGTCCATCTCTGTCCAGCGCTGGATGAGAGCAGCCTTGGGCCACAGCCACCTTCTGCCCACCAGAGAGCATGCACCGAGGGAACCTTGGGCACGAAGCAGGCCCACAGCAGGCGCCCAGCAGGTCGTTATCTAACTGAAGATAACGGCTTTCTGTTCTTGTCATGAAACCACGGCACTGCATGCTAACAAGCGGGGGAAAGGCACTGGATGGCACCACCAAGTGCAGCGGGCTGGGTGTGGCGATTCTTGTGTGACAGACAGAGAAACTTCCCATGTTGCTGTTCACTCCCAAAATGCCCGTAACAGCTAGCATTGGGCTAGGGTGCAAGTCAGGAACTGGGGACTCAAGCCAGGGTCCCTGCGCAGGTGGCAGAAATTCAAGGACTTGAGCCATCCTCAGGAAGCTGGAGTCAAGAGCCAGAGGCAGGAACTGAATCCAGGTACTGCAATGTGCAATGTCTCAACCACTAAGCTAAGCACCTGCTCCTGGGCACCAGCTCTGCTGGCTTGAGGCCAGCCAAGGGTGCTGGGCACATTCGCAGAGCCAGGCTGTCCTCTCAGCACTCATGTGTCAGATGGAGATTTCAGAATGACAGAAAAGCAACAAAAATGATTCCATTTCTGAAAAAAGGCTCGAGGTGTAATGACTATACACAGAACAGTCGAGGCTACCTGCCAGTCCTCTGGGAGAAGGTGCCTACTTCCTTTACAAAGTAGCCCCAAGGAAACAGCGAATGGGCCATGGCCACATGAACACATCAGTTTCCACCCACATGAGAACCGGGAAGTGCGGGGGAACAGACCCAGCCTCTGAGGGGGCCTCGCCACAGCACCACCGCAGCGCACTGGTGTGGCCCTGATGCCATCATGCCCACCTACAGCTGCTCCTCCTCGGCTCAGACCAGGGCTCCCGCGTGGGCCCTGCCCCAGACTCCTGTGTCAAAGGGAAGGGAAGGAAGTTCTGCAATGAGCGTGCTCCCACGGAAGGAAAGGGCCGTACAGGGATTTTCCTCTCACGGCTTTTGGAAAAGGAATTAGAAACCTCAGGCAGGGGCAAGCCGAGTTCTGTGTTCCTGTTTCACTTCCAGTTAACCCCATCACACCCCCTCCCATGGAGAGATGGGCGTCTTGAACACGTGTCCTGTGCAGCCTGGGCACGTCAGACCCCACACCATAAGGCGCTGTCAACATCTGCAGGTGTATGAGTCTAGGAGGGAGGGAGAGGACAGTGTGTACCTGAGGACCACATCTGCAGGTGTATGAGTCTAGGAGGGAGGAGAGGACAGTGTGTACCTGAGGACCACATCTGCAGGTGTAGGAGAGTCTAGGAGGGAGGGAGAGGACAGTGTGTACCCTGAGGACCACATCTGCAGGTGTATGAGTCTAGGAGGGAGGGAGAGGACAGTGTGTACCCTGAGGACCACATCTGCAGGTGTATGAGTCTAGGAGGGAGGAGAGGACAGTGTGTACCCTAAGGACCACATCTGCAGGTGTAGGAGAGTCTAGGAGGGAGGAGAGGACAGTGTGTACCCTGAGGACCACATCTGCAGGTGTATGAGTCTAGGAGGGAGGAGAGGACAGTGTGTACCCTGAGGACCACAGCTGCAGGTGTATGAGTCTAGGAGGGAGGAGAGGACAGTGTGTACCCTGAGGACCACATCTGCAGGTGTAGGAGAGTCTAGGAGGGAGGAGAGGACAGTGTGTACCTGAGGACCACATCTGCAGGTGTAGGAGAGTCTAGGAGGGAGGAGAGGACAGTGTGTACCCTGAGGACCACATCTGCAGGTGTAGGAGAGTCTAGGAGGGAGGAGAGGACAGTGTGTACCTGAGGACCACATCTGCAGGTGTATGAGTCTAGGAGGGAGGAGAGGACAGTGTGTACCCTGAGGACCACATCTGCAGGTGTAGGAGTCTAGGAGGGAGGAGAGGACAGTGTGTACCTGAGGACCACATCTGCAGGTGTATGAGTCTAGGAGGGAGGAGAGGACAGTGTGTACCTGAGGACCACATCTGCAGGTGTATTAGTCTAGGAGGGAGGAGAGGACAGTGTGTACCCTGAGGACCACATCTGCAGGTGTAGGAGTCTAGGAGGGAGGAGAGGACAGTGTGTACCTGAGGACCACATCTGCAGGTGTATGAGTCTAGGACAGGGAGAGGACAGTGTGTACCCTGAGGACCACATCTGCAGGTGTATGAGTCTAGGAGGGAGGGGAGGACAGTGTGTACCTGAGGACCACATCTGCAGGTGTATGAGTCTAGGAGGGAGGAGAGGACAGTGTGTACCTGAGGACCACATCTGCAGGTGTATGAGTCTAGGACAGGGAGAGGACAGTGTGTACCCTGAGGACCACATCTGCAGGTGTAGGAGAGTCTAGGAGGGAGGAGAGGACAGTGTGTACCTGAGGACCACATCTGCAGGTGTATGAGTCTAGGACAGGGAGAGGACAGTGTGTACCCTGAGGACCACATCTGCAGGTGTAGGAGAGTCTAGGAGGGAGGAGAGGACAGTGTGTACCTGAGGACCACATCTGCAGGTGTATGAGTCTAGGACAGGGAGAGGACAGTGTGTACCCTGAGGACCACATCTGCAGGTGTAGGAGAGTCTAGGAGGGAGGGAGAGGACAGTGTTTCTACCTGTGGAAATTCCCTAACTACACAGAGAAGCAGCTCAGGGTCACAGCTCATTTCATGGCAACTCTGTTGCAATGCACTTAATGCATGGCTCTTGTTTGAAAGGACTTTGCACTGGGGATGGACAGGGTCCGCCAGAACCTCCAGCCACAGCCACCACAGCAGAAGGTGAGGTGTCTGGGAGGAACTTCCTGCGTGCCGCCACACAGCTCCCACCTGGAGTCTCGGGCCTTTGGGGAGAGGTGAGCTAACTGCCTGGATTGCTGGCGGCTGCTAACCACAGGTGACCAACTGCATTTGAAAGCACATCACCAAAACAACGACTCTGCATTCAGCTCACAGGACTGGCGGGGAGGGAAAGTCCAAGGTGCTAAAGGCCAACCCTCCCAGGGCACAGCTCAGCCTGGGCGGAGGCCTCCCTGTTGCACGCCAGGCTTTCTGCAGCAGTAACAGCATCCAGTAGGTAAGAGGCAGCAGAGGGGGGAGAGGGGGAAGGCAAATGCCGCATTTCTCTAACGTCTTTTGACAGTCATTTTCACTGAATTAGGAATAGGTATGGTGAAGAAAAGATTACGTGACAAACCTGATCTGAATCCAGAAGACAGTAATTAACTCGCAGCTGAACCAGCTGTGCCAGCAAATCTAGAACCTGCCGCTGTAACTGCACCGAGGTCGTCGTGGTGTACTGTTTCAGCGCTTTGATGACAAGAGGCTCAAATAAACGGATGTGATTATGAATAGCATTCTAGGAAGACAGCAGAAAGTCCACAGTGAGTCCTCAACTCTCGGCTTCCAGCAGCCGATCTGCAAAGTCTCAAGCGAGACTTGCACTCCTGGTCACCAGCCTGCTCACCCCGCAGGGACATCGATTCACCTTATCTGCACGGTTCTTTGTGACACTCGTGAGGTTTGTCTTCAATTGCGTAGACACTTTCTGCAGTACATCAAACCATCTGCCAAACAGGAAAGAAAAATCTTTACGTAATCTCCGTACACAGCTCTACTCCAGCTCACCAACTTCACCCTCACAAGTCAGAACATGTCAGAACAAAAAAGAACCCCAAGGCCGCTCAGTGTAGCAACCGTATGCTCTTGGGCACCACGCCTTGCAACCTGTAGGAGACTGATCAAGTGTGAGCCACGAGAAACCCATGCACAGCCAGGTCTCCAGCAGGACGTGAGGGAAAGGTGCAGGAATTTGGAAGACCTCCCTTGACACTCTTAGGGATAAAGACTTTCTTTACACAGGGGTGGGTATTTGGTGTAGTGGTTAAGATACCACTTGGAACCCCACAACCCGTATCCGAGGGCCTGGAATTGAGTCTTGGCTCCACTCCAGACACCAGCTCCCTCCTAATGTGTGCCCAGCGAGGCAGCTGGGGTGACTCAGGTAGCTGGGTTCCTGCCATCCATCTGGGAGACCTGTCTGAGTTCTGGCTCCTGATCCTGTCCTGGCCCAGCTGCTCTGTTATGGGCATCTGGGGAATGAACCAGAAGATGGGAGATCTCTGTCTCTTTGCCTTTCAAATAAATAAGATAAACAGAAATTATTTTTAAAATGTACAGCAACTATGTCCTTTTCTTTTGAAGAAATACATTTTAAATTAAAAGACGTAACACGCATACATGCACCTGCTTATTTACTGATGCCCCACGTGATCACATTTTTTTTCTTTTTCTTTTTTTTTAAGATTTACTTTTATTTATTTGAAAGTCAGAGTTACACAGAGAGAGGAGAGGCAGAGAGTGAGAGGTCTTCTATCCGATGGTTCACTCCACAACTGGCCACAACGGCTGGAGCTGTGCCGATCTGAAGCCAGGAGCCAGGAGCTTCTTCCAGGTCTCCCATGCGTGTGCAGGGGCCCAAGGATTTGGGCCATCCTCCACTGCTTTCCCAGGCCATAGCAGAGAGCTGGATCGGAAGTGGAACGGCCGGGTCTCGGACTGGCGCCCATATGGGATGGTGGCACTGCAGGTGGTGGCTTCACCTGCTACGCCACAGCACCGGCCCCCATGTTACACTTTTAGGTAGACGTGTTTCTGAATTGCGGACATGAAGTAAGTATATCACCACCATAAAGCCTAGGACACGAGCATTTTCTTTGATTCGTGACTCTAGGGTTTTAGTTGTGGCTGTTTGATCACATTCATGAAAGAAATTCTGTTACTACACAGCATAGCAAATGAAATACCCGACAATAATTACGGTAATTTAAGAAACACCTACAGAGGTCTGTGTATCAAAAACACTAACAAAGATTTAAGTGAAAAAATACCTTAAGCCATAAAGTTTAGAAAACAACCAAGCAATACCCAAGACTCTTATACCTGCAGATCTCTCTAACTAGCATTACTGCGCCATGTTGAAGCGGCTTTTTCACATTACAGACCTGAAAAGCATCACCAACATGTAACACGTCACCACACAGGGAAGCAGCACTGATAAGCACGTGAGGATCAGCACAAGCTCCCGGGGCGTGAGGACACTCCATGGTGCCGCCTGGTCTGCCGGCACAGAGTGGGGGTGGACAGCCGCTGAGGACTCCCCGCTCCCTCTGAGCTGGGACGGTCCCCCAAAGCCCAGCCCCTGGCTGTGCCCGCCTCGTCCAGGCACCCACCCTGCCTCCCGAGTTCTCTGAGCACAGTCCATGACCGGAACACACCAGCGAGCTCCTCTGGACTTCCCCCTCCTTCCCAAGTACCCTGCTCGCTCATCTGCGAGTCTCCCAGCACGACGCTCCCCCGCGACCTTTACCCTGACGTGTCATGCTCCTGCTCCGCCTGCACCATGTTCCGCAGGCTGGCGTCAGCTAAGGCTTGCGTGAAGTGGGTGTAGGGGGCCATGAAGCAGTAGTGATACAAGCCCGGCCGCACGCTGGAGGAGCCAAGGCGCTGTGCTCGGCCTTGAGACTTGCTGGGGTTGGAAGATACGCCATCAAACTGGGAGGCCAAGTTCGTCCCAAAGAGAGTCTTCAACAGCTAGGGCGATAAAGAGTGGACAGTCAATATGTGACTTCATGTCGCTCGAGCGGTATCTGGAGCTGCTGCCCAGCTACCAAGTCCATCAGTGAGTGGGTGTGTCAGCACAGACACAGCACGTGATATTTTCACTAGGACTGCTGTGAACAAGTAACTCGGCTAGAAGCGCTGCACAAACCCGAGATCAATCTTGGGTTTCTCTGTGGCACTCAATGAGACTGGTTTGCTTTTTTTTTTTTCCTTTTTATTCATTTGAAAGGCAGAGTCAGAGGGAGAGAGACAGAGAGAGAGAGAGGAAGGGAGAAACAGATATATAAATTAAAAAGAGAGATTTTCCATCCTCTGGTTCACTCCCAAAAAATTGCCACAATAGCCAGGGCTGGGCCAGGCCAAAGCCAGGAGCCAGGAGACTCCTCCAGGTCTCCCACAAGCAAGCAGAGGCCCAGCACTTGGGCCATCCTCCTTTGCTTTCCCAGGAAGTGGAGCAGCCAGGACTCAAACCAGCACCCACATGGGATCCAGGATTGCAGACAGTGGCTTAACCTGCTATGCCGCAGCACCAGCCCTGAAACTGACAGTTCTAAACAAACCCCAGAGGGACAGGAAGACAACGGTTAAGCAGCAAGGACCCAGTGAGCGTTGAAACATCCTCTGCTCTCCACAGCGATGGATTTCACCCTCACTTGGCCCCATCATGGAAAGACCAAGACAGACAGTTCAGACCACCCAGCTCTTTCTCCTGACCACACCGCCAGCACCAGCTGCTGAAGCCAAGCAGTGTTTCCCGCTAAGCCTGCGGGTGTTCTTACCTGCTGGACACAGACTGTCGCCATCGTCGGTTCTCGACTGAAGCAGGATTTCAGGTATCCAAGGATCTCTTCCACACACTGTGCAAATAATGGCAGGACACTCAGTGACTCACAGATGATCCACTACCCTGTGTATCTCAACCAGAAACCAGACACAAGACAGCTTCCATGTGTACTCGCCAAACATCAAAGACAATCAGAGCAAGGGTTTCAATTTGCCACTTTCAACAGTCAATAAAAAAATCTTAAAACGCAAGGATTCCTGGGTGTGGGTACCCCTTCTCTCACTCATGCACTCAATACATAGTGACTGGGTGTGTACTCTCCACCACGCATCCAGGCCTGTCTTCAGGGGGAACAGAGTGTGAAGAGCAGTTAAAAGCCCTGAGTTCATGGAGATGTAAAGAACACAACACACAACGCATGCGCACAGGATGCGGTATGACTCAGTTCTACAAGTCCGGCGCAGCAGTCCACAAGAATGACCACAACGACTACCTTCGGGTCACTATTCTCAGTTATTTTTCCATGGTCAGAAATGAAGTTCCCAGCACCCAGTACCTTTCTGAAGGCTGAAGACGGAAGGAGAAGCTAACCCTCCATCTACAAAACCACCCATCCACAACTCTGAATCAGCAGCAGGCTGCCCACTGCCCAACTATCCATGAGTCACTGTTTATTGCTAACTGCTGGAAGCAGACAACATAAGCCTGGAAGTGCCTCCCTATTCATCTGTGTGATGTAATCTCCTGTGCTAAAAAACAGACTTTTGTTGGTTACAAATAACTAATAAATGATAACTGAACAATCATAACTAGAACTTCTGAGTCACAATTTGTCTAAGGGCCAGCGCTGTGGTGTAGCAGGTAAAGCCGCTGCCTGCAGTGCTAGTATCCCATATGGGCACCGGTTCAAGACCAGGTTGCTCCACTTCCAAACCAGCTCTCTGTTATGGCCTGCGAAGGCCACAGAAGATGGCCCAAGTGCTTTGGCCCCTGCACCCAAGTGGGAGACTCAGAAGCAGCTCCTGGCTCCTGGTTTTCGATTGGCACAGCTCTTGCCATTGTAGGCATTTGGGGAGTGAACCAGCAGATAGAAGACCTGTCTCCCTCTTTCTGTCTCTATATAACCTTGCCATTCAAATAAATAAAAATCTTTAATAAAAAAAATCTGTCTAACAAAGCACTATGTCTCTTGATACACAGGTAGGGAATGCTCGGTGCGCTAGAAGCTAAACTGAATCCTGAAAACAGGGACAAAAGGGTGAAGTTTGGGGCCTTCTGAGAGCTACAGAGCAGTAGGGAACCATGGCCCTGCTGCAAATATTAGTATCCAAAAAAACACAGAAATACTTCCACTGCTACCCAAAGTGGGGAGAGAAAGACCGGACGTGCCCTCCTGCCTGGGGACTCAGGGGGACACAAAGCCACAGTTCAGCAGAGAAGAGCTGAAACGCTGTGGCTTTAAGCTGGGCCCTGCCATGAACTCATCTGGCCCTGAGAATTCGTATCCCTCGAAATCCTGGTATGAAATGGGCTGACAGCAGCTCCCTCACAGACAGCATGGCCCTGACACAACCGACACGCGCCATGCACTCAACCAGTGTTCACTCACTGCTGTGGTCCCCCAGGCACGGCCGCACGCACTGAAGACACAGAAATCAAGTAAGCAAATGGCACGCTGATGCTGCCATGGGTCCTGGGAGCCTCGACAGGACGGGCGGGAAGGCCCTGCATAAGCTCCGCTCTGAGGGGACGGGTGTACACAACACAGCCACTAGGTATGACGTGTGCATCCACTAACGTGTCTTATGGCAGAACGCACAAGGGAAACTAGGAAAACCTCTGTGCATCAAGATAAGGACAAAAGTCTAGAGATGAAAACAAGCAAACTTCAAAAGATCCACCTGTTTGGAAGGGGCAGTGACCTGTAACTCACCTTGAAATGGTGTGTCCTGCACACACACTTGTTAACACGTATTTATACACAATAAAGCATGTCTAGCGAAACTCTAGCAATTAAAAAACGCACAGCATTGTCCTAACTTTGCTGTTAAAGCACTTTCATTATGGAACAGGAGCAGGGCGGGAGGTTACTGCACTTAGAAGCAAAGAACAAGCCACACACACTCATGGAACCTGATTTGTCCCTTTCACTGGAAAAGATCGATTAAGAAAATAAAGGACATTTTTAAACCCACAAATTATCTACAATAAACTGGGTCTAAGCTAATGTATGGCAACAAACTAACAAACAGGATACAAACAGAACCTTCCCTCGCGGGGCGCGTGGCCAGGCCGCAGGACAGGAGATGGGACTGGCAGTGTTCCCAATCTGCTGCTGCTCCCTGCACCTTCCTAGAGAGCCCGGGCCAGCTCCAGAGGCAGACGAAGCACAGACCTTCCCGATGTCCTGAAGTGTGGCCAGCTCCAGGAGCTGCGAGAGGACGTCCAAGGCGGAGCGCAGGAACCCCCCGAACTTCTCCGAGCTGTTCTGCAGGTCCAGGGTCACCTTGGGAAGGGACGAGACAGCACTCGGTTACGGCGCTGCGACATGCTGGCTATCTCAGCGGAGGCTGCGCGGCTGCACACTCACTACTGGGAAAGGAGATTCTCCTTGTAGCTATCCAGATACCGTTATGTTCAAAGGCTTCGAGCAAGGTGCTGATAGGTGGAATATTAACAAACCGAAAATCCTAATCTCACACATACCAGGATCCCTAGGGGAAGCCATTATCAAATTCAGATCCATTGTTCAGTGTGGCTACAACAACATGTTAACTCTGTCTTATTAATAGTCTAAGGGACTCAGTGTAACTAAACTATGCGGCAATCCCCTTATGTTACAGACTCTAAGAACGGGTCAGAACCACAGACATAATGTACAAGAACAAAGGTGAAAATAAAACATTGGGAAAAGCATGCCGGCAGATAGAAAAGTCTGCTCCGTGAACTTCAGTCTAACTCCCTGTGAGGAGAGCACACATGCTCTGAGCAGAGGCAAAGGAAGCAAGTGGGAGACGGACATAGAGGATGCAAGTGTATATGGATCTGAGCCATGGCTGCACCACAGTCAACCTGCGTGTGCCCAACAGGCCTGGGGAGAGCACAGGCACCCAGCAGGGAGACAACAGGGGACGCCAGGTGCGGGTGAGGGGTGACATCACACAGGGATCAAGAGCCCAGGGAGAGGGGCTCCCCACTGGCCAGCACAGCAATCCCTCCTTCTCAGAGAAGACAGGATGCCTCCAGCGTGCAGCGCCCCTGGAAGGCCTGTCTCCCATCTTGGTAGGACAGCCCTGGCATGACAGGCGCGGCACAAGTCCTGAGGAGACCTGGAAATCAAAGAAGCCAGCAGGCAGGCGCTACGCGCACATGGGAGGAAGAGCCGCGCAGCAGCTCGCACAGGGGAGAGGAACGGAGCAGTGCCAACAGCCGCGCGGCAGCTCACGAGCTGGACAGGCAAAGGGTGCAGAACACGGGCATCGAGAGCTTCTAGGAGGCTGGCACGCTGAGGCAGGACAATGACAGACGCGACAGACACTCTGGGAGCACAGGAAGGGGGCCAGAACTGAAGACGCGGTGAGCTGGGAACAGAGAAGAGACGCCTTCGCTAAGGGGCACCTTCTGCTTTGGGAATGAGAATGCGAGGAACAGGCAGGTAAACTGAGGCCCCAAAGCTTTTGTAAAGTGAGTTGAAGATTTTTATCCTTCATAATTACCGAAAGCCTTCAGAAAGAAGCCATATGAGGCTTACAACTTTGTTTTTTAATGAGAAGTATCTTTTAATAACAAAACAGACGAGGAGCAGGTGTTGTGGCTCAGTGGGTTAGGCAGCGGCTTGGAGCACCACATCTCATATTGGAATGCGCCAGCCTGGGTCCCGGCTGCTCCACTTCTGATGCAGCTCCCTGCTAATGTGCCTGGGAAGGCAGCAGAAATGGCCCAAGAACTTGGATGCCTGCCACCCACGTGGGAGATCAGAATGGAGTTCTAGGCTCCTGGTTTCAGCTTGGTCCAGTCTCAGCTGTTGCAGCCATTTGGGGAGTGAACCAGTATATAGAAGACCCTCTGTCACTCTGTTTTTCAAAGCAAATCAATCAATCAAAAACAACAACAGAATATCTAGAGACTTATCTATCAAGAAATGTGCAAAATCTATATGAAATGATTTTTTTTTTTTTGAAGATTTATTTATTGGCTGGCGCTGCGGCTCACTAGGCTAATCCTCCACCTGCGGCACCAGCACCCCAGGTTCTAGTCCCAGTTGGGGCGCCAGATTCTGTCCTGGTTGCCCGTCTTCCAGTCCAGCTCTCTGCTGTGGGCTGGGAGTGCCGTGGAGGATGGACCAGGTCCTTGGGCCCTGCACCCCATGGGAGACCAGGAGGAAGCACCTGCTCCTGGCTTTGGATTGGCACAGCGCGCCGGCCACAATGTGCCAGCCATAGCAGCTACTTGGGGGGTGAACCAATGGAAGGAAGACCTTTCTCTCTGTCTCTCTCTCACTGTCTGACTCTGCCTTTCAAAAAAAAAGAAAAAAAAAGATTTATTTATTTATTTGAAAGGCAGAGTTACAGAGAGGCAGAGGCAGAGAGAGAGAAAGAGAGAGAGGGAGAGGTCTCCCATCTGCTGGTTCACTCTCCAAACGGCCAGAGCTACACGGATCCGAAGCCAGGAGCCAGGAGCTTCCCACGCAGGTGCAGGGGCCCAAGGACTTGGCCATCTTCCACTGCTTTCCCAGGCCACAGCAGAGAGCTGGATTTGAAGTGGAGCAGCTTGGGCTTGAATCAGCACAGTATGGAATGTCAGCACCATAGGCGGCAGCTTTACCCACCATGACACATTACCTGCTCCTACATGAAATTTTTAAAATTCTTTTAAAAGACTTTTCCAATTTCATGCGCTTCTGAGGTAATAAAAGGAGTTTCGAACAAACAGACAAGCCTCCCACGCGGGGACCAAGAGCCCAAGAAGGACAACGGAAAAGCCGACTCAGCATCCAGGACACCAGCTCTCCCTAATTCAACCCCCAAGTCCCACCGTACGTCCCAGTGCCTCTCGGAAAGTAAGGTTCTCTTGGATAGCCCAAACGCAACACCTATACGCCATGAAAGAGAAAATTTCTCTAATAGGAAAGCTCAAAATATGTTTTTTGACACAAGCTACAAAACTAAACAACACACTTGAGAAAACTAATGGTAACTCCCATCCTTAAAGCTACCTTATTCAAAGGTGTGTGTGCCTATGCACACGTGCATTGCAGCCTGCAAATCCCAAGACAACACCAGCAGTCCATTAGCACGCTTCTGCGCAGTGCACACAGCTGAGGCGTACCTTGTAGTTGGCGTGAGTGGCTTTCAGGACATCGTGTAATTTGAGGTACGAAGGAAGGTGACAGAAGCTCCCCAGGGACGAGGACTTGCTTGTGGTGACGGGCCCTGGGGGATCTGATTGTCTAGAGGCTTAAAAAACACACACAAAGTTAACTTTCAGATCAAAGTAAAACTTGCCAAGTTTAAAAGTGATTACTGACAACAACAATTTTGAAAAGTCTTTCTCCTGGGGCCGGCGCAGTGGCACAGTGGGTTAAAGCCCTGGCCTGAAGCGCTGGCATCCCATGTGGGCACCGGATTGAGTCCTGGCTGCTCCTCTTCCAATCCAGCTCTCTGCTGTTGCCTGGGAAAGCAGTAGAAGGTGGCCCAAGTCCTCGGGCCCCTGCACCCATGTGGGAGACCTGGAGGAGGCTCCTGGCTCCTGATCGGAGCAGCTCCGGCCGTTGCAGCCATCTGGAGAGTGAACCAGCAGATGGAAGACTTTTCTCTCTGTCTCTGCCTGTCTCTGTAACTCTGTCTTTCAATTAATTAAAAAATAAATCTTAAAAAAAAGTCTTTCTCCTGACTTCCTAATTAGAAGTAATTAGAAATTGACTAAGAAATGTCAGTAGGAACTGAGAACCCATGGAGGACAGGGCGTTCCAGAGAACTTAGGAATAAAAGCAGAGCAGGGCCAGCTTTGTAGCTCAGTGGGTTAAGCCAACACCTGTGACACCAGCACCCAACAGGAGCACCAGGTCAAGTCCCAGCTGCCCCACTTCCAATCCTGCTACTGCAACTGAAAAAGCAGCAAAAGTTGGCTCAAGTGTTTGGTCCCCTGCCAAACAGAAAAGCAGGGGAGGCCTGCATGGAGTGTCTGCTTCCTGGCTTTGGCCTGGCCCAGCCCTGGCCTTTGGAGCCATCCAAGTTACTCTTTCAAGTAAATAAAATAAATCTTGCAAAAAAAAAAAAAAAGAACGAGCAATCCAGGTACGGCTTAGGCATCTGTTTTCACGTTTGCTCTGAAGCCTCAGTGCCACGTTGTCCTCTGTGCTGGTTCGCTCCCCAAATGTGCTGCTGCAGCTGGGCCAATATGACCCAGGAGCCAGGAGCTTCTTCCAGGTGCAGGGGCCCAAGCACTTGGGCCATCTTCCACTGCGCTTTCCCAGGCCATAGCAGAGAGCTGGATCAGAAGAGGAGCAGCCAGGACACAAACGGGAGCCCGTTCGGGATGCCAGCACCACAGACAGAGGCTTAGCTCACAACACAACACCGAACCCAGTAGTTAGTTATTAATATCTGCAACACCCAGGAAAATCCCTGCTGTGCATTTTATTTCCAAAAAATGTCAAGCCATCCTATCGACACTGGCAGGGATGTGAGTGCAAACCCGCCCCCTCCACGAGACAGCGCCCTCCGGCCCCACCTCCTACCTGCGCCGGCCTCACCGCCCTTCCTGGGACTCAAGGGAGCGGAGGCTTGTTCTCCTGGTTCTTTCTCTTTTCCTTTCCGCCGGATGGGACTCAGCGAAGGGGGGTTTGTTAGGGAAGGCAAGGCTGCCTGAAACAGAAGGCACACAGGTGGGCAGCAGTCACCCAGAAACAGAACTGCAGGACCCGGCGTCACCACGTCCTGAGGGAGTCGCCCACACAACTCAGTCTGTTCTTTAAACCCACATTTTAAAGGCTCAGAAACTGTGCAAATATTACGTATTGTTAGTCAGTGACAACTGTACACATCAGGATGAACCAGAACTTCCTCGGAGGTTCAGAGTGAATGGGCTAGAAATGCAGGAAGCCCACAGAGTTAGCAGGGCCTGAAGCCACTGGAGCCCCAGGCCTGTCCCCTCAATGGCAAGGAATCATGGGAGCCACAGCACCATCCCACAGCCGCAGGTGCAAAGCAGAATTTCAAACTCCAATTTTCAAACATGGAAGCAGACTCAGGGCTGAAGTGACGGCTGGGAAGCAGTAAAGCCAGAGGTCGACAGCCCCAGTGCACCCAAGACACCCACACATTCCTCCAGACCCACAGCATGCGAGGGGCTGGCTGCTGAGGCCCTCACGCTGCAGCACACTGCAGGACCAGTCAGTGATGAGGCGGCGCAGACAGGGGCTACAGACCCCAGCTCTGCCGCTCACGCCCTGCCTCCTCTATGAAAGTGCCTGCTCAAGGCTCAGTGTCCGTGTTCCCCAATTCACTCTCAAGATCCTGGCCCCCAACAGCTGCCGGCCTCGGGGGACAGGGTGTTCCGGAGAACTCAGGCCATGAGGGTGGAGAACTTGGGAATGGGATTAGCTCCATTATAAAGAGAAACAAAACACAACTCCCTCGCCCTCCTGCCACCTGAGGATACAGCAAGACGCTTCCCCGAGAACCTGGACCTGCAGCACTGAGACCGCCTGGCACAACGAGAAATAAATTTCCATTGTTTCGAAGTCACCTGGGCCACGGCCTTCTGTGACAGCAGCCTACACCTCTGAGCCTGGTCTGTAAAATGGGCACAGTGAGATAAATGCTGCACCAGAGAAGGGTGTGTGTGCACACGCAGGTGCCCGTGTGCGCTGCGCATGCACGTTTCTGTAAGCATCTGGCTGGGAAGCACAGGGGTCGCGCGTGCAAATGCTCCGTTCCCAGCCTGGCAGAACAGGACGGATGCTGAGTCCACTGGCCTGCTGGGCTACGGTTCCAAAGCCACTGAGACAGGGGGCAGCCCTGACTCCCTCAAGCTGCCCTGTCCAATAATGAGCCACTATCCACAGGTGGCCAGTTGAATCTAATGAAAACTGAGCAAAGGGAAGTCAGTTCCTGCGTCACACCAGCCACATTTCAGGAGCCCAGTGGCCACTGTACCGGCTGGTGTAGACAGGGAGCATTTTCACTCCTGCAGACACTGCTGCTGGGTGGCACTGGCCCAAAGCGCAGAGGGCCAGCACAGAGCACGTGTGAGGAGAAAGCGAGCCAGGACAGAGGTAGGAAAGAGCACTCCCGATGGGGGTGGTGCCACTGAGAGCAGCTGTGGAAGGACAGCTGAGCTCTGAGCACACATCTGCGGGGGAAGACCTGCTGCGGGTGTGGCGGCAGAAATCATGCCGGCAGGGCTTAGAGACAGATGGCCGAGGCACGGACAGAGTCTGGCAGCTCAGGGCCAAGAAGCCTCCCAGAGAAGTTCCTCCGAGGGCAGTGGGAAGCTCTGGGCTTCAGGCCGGGAGGCAGAGCCACTTCGCTGGAGTTTGCGGTAAGGGAGCGAGGAGACTGAGCAGTGGCAGCAGAGTGGCGCTGGAGGCACGTCTCCATGACAGAGACGTGGGAAAGGATCAGCAACTTCTACACCCACACGAATAAAAGGGAGCCCACCTACGCTATCTCCACTGTGCTCTGAAGGGGCTTTTTACGGACCTGCACTTCACAGAAAAGCACAAGTTTGCCAACATTTACGGAGAGAGCAAATGAGGTATGTAAGCCAGCAACTTCCATTGGGAGCCTTGTTGGCTAAAGCTGAAAGCCGAAACATAAAGCTGCTATTTCCCTCTGAAGGGAAGATTCACAAGTAATACCAAAGAGACGATGAGTAGATGGTCAAGGTTTGATGCTAAATGCAAGTCCCGGTGTGAGCAATTCTGCTCACTGAAAGCAAAGATTAAGGAAGGGACGAGGGATCTCGGAGTCCGTATGAAAACGGCGGTTACCCTCACTGGCAAGACTCTACCTTGACTGCCGGCCCAGGCGCCACATCGTCCAGGACGTGAGCACAGATGTTGATCACCTTCAGCAGGTGGGAGAACAGCTGCTCCACCATGGGCACCAGGCTCCGGTCGCCCAGCGCTGGCCACACCTCCTCCTGCCTCGCGGCTGCAGAGCCGGCCTCTTCCTCGGAGGTCCAGGAACTTCTCAGAGACTTGGGAGCGCTGGCTGTGACAGGAGCACATGTGTCACACCCCCACCTCCCACCGTGCGGGCCAGTCACTCAGCTCACCACACCTGTCCCTGGCCTCCACGGCTACGCGCAGGTCAACATGAAACTGACGCTTCCCCTGCAAAACCGGTGTCCCCAGCTTCCCCGCATGTCACCACATGCTCCTGCCTGGGACGTGAAGTCACTCGCCCCAGGCCCTGCTGGCTCTGCCCCTTTGCTGCTTCGGTCTCTTCCGTTATCTGGATTGAGACCCTCTCTCCTGCCTCAACCTCCACACTAAGACCTAACTCTAACCAACTCTCCTACCGTCTCCTCCCCCCACATCCTGTCAGCTGTGTGGTCTTTCTACAAACCTCGCCAATGGCTTCCCAGGGCAAACAGAATCAGCCCAGGCGCAACAATGGAGACTCCCCATTCCATTCACGACACGTCCCCCACGACATCCAGTGTATTTACAGTTCCCCGAAGTCTACTGGCTGCCCACATCCCCAGGCGTTTCACGTGCCATGCCCTGTCTGGCGTGCCTTTCCCGCACGCCATGAACTAGACAACGTGCCAGTCTGCACTGCCACTGCGCTTTTGTCCACGTGCATGCCCCACCAATCCACCGTCACCTTGAGAAAGGGGCCCACACTTGACACTTTTCTTCAAGCCCAGGCCTGAGACACTACCTGAGATACGATACCCACTAAACCAAATTCAAAACGACCCCGCCCACGGTCAGCTGAATGGGAAAAAGGCGACTCTGAAATGGGCCGCACAGAACGCGTGCCTGCAGGCAGCACCCGAGATGCTGCTGGAGAAACAACTACCACCGGCACGGCCGCTGCCCGTGTTCCCTCCCGCGCTCGGCAGGCGGAGGAACCCGGAGTGCGCCGCGGCGCGTGTACCTGCCAGCAGGTTCCCAGCCACAATCAGAGCGTCCTGGTGGGCCGAGAGGTCCAGTGGGAACCAGGCAGACGACAGCAGCGTGAGGACCATGGTGGCCATGCCAACGGTGCAGCTCTTCCTGGACTCGTCGGCGGCACTCAGAGGGGGCACTCTGGAAGCAGACGTTCTCAAGGTCAAGTTACAGAAACGCTCCAGCGAGCAGGCTGTTCCCTCTTAGGAAGCCCGGAGAAGAGCGAGCCATACACATTCCATCCACTCAGACTGCCTCTACGGTCGTCAGTCAACTCACGTCTTCCCTGGCAATGACAGCTCTGAAAATCACTTGAGAAACGAGATCACACAGAACTGATTGAAAGTATTGGAACTGTTTTACTCTGCTGAAATTGTGACTGTCTTTCAGCTGAGTCTATGCTGGACCCATGGCCAGACACGCCGCTGCTCAGTCAGTACCTGCGCAAAGTAGGAAAGTGTTCCTTCTAAGCCAAACAGCGCAATCCACTTCAGGCAAACGTGAGCTGGCCATACAGCTGCACACACAAGAAACCCGCAGACTGCTCTCACACCTAGCTGGTCCTCAGTGTCCAGCACACAGAAGGAAAGCCTGCGCCTTCCTGGTGCAGGACACTGGACGTGGCTTCACAGGTGCCACCAGGCCATCGACTGGGTGAAAACGGTTTGCAAGCGAAAACTGGTGACAGAAGTGCAATGGTTCCTACGTGATACCTTCGTCACTCATCCTAATTCCCTACGACAGGTCACATCTGACTGTAAACCAAACAATCTTTCCAAATTCTAACACACAGGGAATAGTTCTGAAAAGTCTGCGCCAGCTATGAGACGTCCCTCCCACGGCCCTGCAGCTCACAGCCTCGCGTCACTCCCCAAGACCCGGCACTCCCTGGAATCTCAGTGCACCCCACGTCTGCCAACAGCACACACACATTCCGCAGCGCAGAGCAGAACCAGTATCCCGCCAGACAGTCCTCCAAACACCGAACTGATAAACGAGCAGGGGAGAAAAGGGAGAACGCTAACTGTCTGTAAGGCGTAGCCGTGCACAGCCACACGGTGAGGACACACGTACCCACAGTGCCAGCCTAAACTCCAGGTGCACACCGGAAAGGCCGCTGAAAGGAGACACAGAGCTTCACAGCATCCGAACTACAGAGGGAAGGAACGACAGAGTCACTCCCAAACCCCACAAAGCCGCGCTAAATTGAGCCTCTTCTTGCTCTTTATATATATATATATATAAATAATTTTTTTTTGACAGGCAGAGTGGACAGTGAGAGAGAGAGACAGAGAGAAAGGTCTTTCTTTTGCCGTTGGTTCACCCTCCAATGGCCACCACGGCCAGTGCGCTGCAGCCGGCGCACCGCACTGATCCGAAGCCAGGAGCCAGGTGCTTCTCCTGGTCTCCCATGGGCTGCAGGGCCCAAGGACTTGAGCCATCCTCCACTGCACTCCCTGGCCACAGCAGAGAGCTGGCCTGGAAGAGGGACAACCGGGACAGAATCCGGCGCCCCGACCGGGACTAGAACCCGGTGTGCCGGCACCGCAAGGTGGAGGATTAGCCTGTTGAGCTGCGGCGCTGGCCTCTTGCTCTTTATAAAAAGTACAATGAAAAGAAAACTGCGAACTGTGACTAATAACCACAGAGCAGCTGTCCTACAGCGGTGCAAATTCACACTTTAAAAACCCAGCCACAGGTGTAAGGAGCCCAATAAACAGAAGCCAGCGATGGTGCAGCTCCTCCTGCCTGGCGCCTCCTCCTGCCTGGTGTGTCCACTGCCCTGTGCCACCAGCTCTGCTGAAGCGGAAGGTTCTTCTGCCACTCTCCTCGCCTACCCACCCCAGTTTGGCCCCAAGCACCCTTAAGAGCTCAGCTTTAGGGGCCGGTGTGGTGGCGTACTGGTTCAAGTCCTGGCTGCTCCACTTCTGATCCAGCTCCCTGTTAATGCACCTGGGAAAGCAGCAGAGGATGGCCTAAGTCCTTGGGCCCCTGCCACCTGCATGGGAAACCCGGAGGAAGTTCCTGGCTCCTGGCTTCGGC
The DNA here is from genome assembly GCF_051225735.1 of Oryctolagus cuniculus. NCBI lineage: Eukaryota > Metazoa > Chordata > Mammalia > Lagomorpha > Leporidae > Oryctolagus > Oryctolagus cuniculus. The sequence continues at coordinate 1,908,458 of NC_142868.1, read as the reverse complement.
ATGGCTCAGCTCCGGCCATTACAGCCATCTGGGGAGGGATCCAGCAGATGGAAGACCTCTCTGTATCTCCCTCTCCCTCTCTCTCCATCTCTGTAACTCTGCCTTTCAAATAAAGAAATAAATCTTTAAAAACAACAACCGGCCAGCACCGTGGCTCACTAGGCTAATCCTCTGCCTTGCAGCGCCGGCACACCGGGTTCTAGTCCCGGTAGGGGCGCCAGATTCTGTCCTGGTTGCCCCTCTTCCAGGCCAGCTCTCTGCTGTGGCCAGGGAGTGCAGTGGAGGATGGCCCAAATGCTTGGGCCCTGCACCCCATGGGAGATCAGAATAAGTACCTGGCTCCTGCCATTGGAGGGTGAACCAACAGCAAAGGAAGACCTTTCTCTCTGTCTCTCTCTCTCACTGTCCGCTCTGTCAAAAAAAAAAAAAAAAAAAAAAAAAAAACAGAAAAAAAACCTCAGCTGTAGCTCATCAGTGTTGATCTCTTTGGTCAGACGCCAAGAACGATCAGAGCAGGAATCTCGTATGTTTTTATATCCCAAGCCTAGAACTGTGCCTGACCCAGGTAGGCCACAATAAAAATAAACACATAGAATTTACAATTCCTTGAGCAAATTTAAGATTTGAGAGATGGTTATTGAAATATCAAACTCAGCCAGGAGGCCGGAGCTGTGGCATAGCAGGTTAAGGTAGTTGCCTGCAGTGCCAGCATTTCATATGGGTACCCGTTCTAGTCCCAGCTGCTCCACTTCTGATCCAGCTCCTTGCTGTGGCCTGGGAAAGCAGAAGAAGATGGCCCAGGTCCTTGGGCCCTTGTACCCACATGGAAGACCCGGAAGAAGCTCCTGGCTCAGGATCAGTGCATCTCCAGCCATTAAGGCCATTTGGGGAGTGAACCAGAGGATGGAAGACTGACCTCTCTTTCTCTCTCTGCTCTCTCTAACTCTGCCTTTCAAATAAATAAATAAATAAATCTTAAAAAAAAAAGACACCCAAATCTTAGTTATCTAACATGCAACTATTTCTTCTGTCACATACAATAAATGAAAAGGTTTCATTTGGCAACTAGAATCAGTACCACTTTTGTGTAATGTTCCATCATTCACAATCTGAAATTCATTTTGGCAATTTTCTGCCAGCAACTTTTCTGAGTATGTGAGGAATGTACTTATGCAAATATTATCTCACCTGCCCAAACACTCAGCCTTTTTTACTCATCTCTTCATAACCTTGAAAGTTCTCCAAAGCACCATATTAAGAGGTGCACAGTGGGGCCAGCACTATGGCGCAGTAGGTTAATCCTCTGCCTGCAGTGCCGGCATCCCATATGGGTGCCGGGTTCTAGTGCCGGCTGCTCCTCTTCTCATCCAGCTCTCTGCTGTGGCCTGGGAAAGCAGTGGAAGATGGCCCACGTGCTTGAGCCCCTGCACCCATGTAGGAGACCTGGAAGAAACTCGGCACCTGGCTTCAGACTGGCGCAGCTCCAGTCATTGTGGCCATTTGGGGAGTGAACCAACAGAAGGAAGACCCTTCCTTGTCTCTCCCTCACACTGTCTGTAAATCTACCTCTCAAATAAAAATAAATCAACTCTTTAAAAATAAAAAGAGTACAGTACACTATGATGTGTATGGAACTTAATCTGAACCAGAATCACTCTTGGATTCTGGAACATAATGGCTTTTTTCCAATTTCAGCATAACAAATAATGATGTAGTTAATTCTGCAAGAGGATTCAAAAAGTTCATGGAGAGGGAATTAAAAGATATGATACTCATACAAAAATGTCTGTTGGCAGTTCATACTTCTTTCCCTTACTATATTTTACAAGGTCTGAGTCAATGATACTAAAGGTATTTGTGGGGAGCAACTCGGACTAGACTAAGTTACTGGAATTAAGACTTATTCTATGCATCTGCTCTCCCACAATATGGCGCTGGGAGAGAAGAAAACAGCTTCTACACAGCTGCCTCCAGTTCAGCCAATAAACTGTAGGACTTGCTCCTGATTGGAGGAGAGCAGCGTGCTCGGCGTGTGGGCAGCCGAGTTGGGATTGGCAGAGGAGGACTATAAAGGAGGAGAGAGACGGCATGCACCAGGAACATCTAAGGGGAACATCTAAGGGGAACACCTGTGCAGCCCCCGAGAGAGCCGGCCGGCGGTGTGCCGCTCCCCTGCGGAAGTGGGGAAAGTGGCCAGGGGGAACCGCCCTTCCACGGAGGTGGAAGGGACAGTAGCCAACCCGGGAAGAACCAGCAGCAAACCCGGGGAGGGCCGAGCAGACAAAAGAACAGCGCAGGGTCCTGTGTCGTTCCTCCACGAAGAGGGGGAGCGACAGTATTTTGTTTTTCTGTTTTGTTTTTTGAAAAGCAAAGAAAGAGTGTTCGTATCCAATCCACTGGTTCACTCCTCAAAAGCCAAAACAGCTGGGGCTGGGCCAGACTGAAGCCCGAAGCCAGAAACCCAATGCAGGTCTCCCATTTGGGTGGCAGGGACCCAGTGACTTGAGCCATCACTGCTGCCACCCAGGGTCTACAGGAGGCAGGAGGCAGCAGCTGGAGCTGGGCAGGGAACCCAGGCAATCCAACGTGTGGCACGGCTAAATGCCCACACCAATATTGGAGGTATTTTAAATTTCTTACCAATTCAAATTATGGTAGTTTTTATTTTATGCATTTCTAAATTAGCTGAAATTTTAAAGACAAGTATGTATTACTTTAATACTCAAAAAACATCCATCTCCATTGATCTTGTAGGAATACGCCAAGATTCTGTTCCTCAAATGCTATTTCATGGGAGCCTCAGAGAGCAGGCACTCACGCCAGCATCCCCCCAGGGACTACCACACAGCCACCAGAATGTCTACTGAAACTCACTTCCCAAGACCGACTGAGCAACACGTACTGTGAGTGCCCGCGTGGTCGACGTGATGAGCGCGTGAGAGACCGCGGCGATGACCCTCGAGAGGTTATTCTCCGTAGTGACGTCGGTTATGCTTGGCAGTAAGCTGTAGCCCCTGTATACTCTAAAAGAAAAGCATGGAGACAACATCTTCTATAGGACCGTATGACATTTTAAAAGGCCAAAAGGCATTCCAAGTTTAAGAGTACAAGCTAAAAGAAGTTAAAGCAGTCTCGAATTCTAAGTGAAAGAGAAACCAGAAGTGAATTCGGTCTCTACTCTGTAAAGGGGCTGGCTTTACCGCTTCCCGCCTTGCGCTGCCCCAGTGGGGTCTCGCTCTCCTCCCAGACTCACCAGTTCTTCAAGCTTTAAGCTAAAAGGACGCCTGGAAACTCGCCTGACTCCAAGATGAAAGCGAGCCCCTCCTGCGCTCCCGAGTGCACACAGTGCCACGTGGTATTCCAACCCTGCGTCACCTTCTATCGCCAGCATGATCATACACAGATTCTGTTCCCCACTGTCTAAAGGACGCCCACGGGGAGCTCACTCTTGGTTCACTTTTGTGCCCAGAGACACCCGACAACAAAGCTCAGGACAACGTGATTTTCTCTTCACGCAGAAACCCTGACAGGGGGCAGCCAAGCAGCACACAGACACGGCAGGGAGCTGGCTGAGGCACGGCTGAGTGGGAGCTGGCCGAGGCGGGCGCAGCCTGGGGCCACCCTCCAGGGACATGGAGCTCGTCCTGTCGTCAGCAACCCTCTGGTCAGCTCCATACACTGCCTCGACTTATCCTAAAGGAGTATTTTCCTGAATCTTCAAAGAGAGGAAGGTGCCAGTTCTGAGGATAAACAAATGAAATTCCCCAAGAGGAAAACACTAAGGTGACCACGCAGTGACCTCCATGTGTTCTGCTTTTCATAAGCAGTCTTCACATGAAAAAGGTGATATTTATTCAGAAATACTGACTTCAAAATTTGACAAGCTGAGATCTGAATGCAGGAAACAAGCAGCAGATGATCATTATTTTTCAGTTTCACTGCTTTTTAAAAAATTGCCACTCAGTAGAAAAGACATTATCAGATAAAGCTAATTTTTAAAATAGCACTGACAAACAGAGAAAACTCTAAATTGCTACAGCATTTCTGCTCTACTCAGCTGAGACTGAGAAGAGAGCAAGGTGGTGTGGCCGTTATGTCACCACACTCAACAGCCCTGAAAACCACGGGCAGGACAGCATGCCATCCTCTTCAGGAGGACACGAACTCTAATGGGCAAGCTTTCAGGTGACACACGAGAGTCAGACATAATGCCACGGACTCACCAGAAGACGCACATCACCCCTGCTGTGTGCCCCAAGCAGGGCTTTCGTACAGAGGTGCTGTGCCACACCCTGAGAAAGACCAACAGCCACCAGGCAGGACGACCCCCCGAGACGTCCTGGTCCAAAGTGTGCTTCCGTAAACACGGCCTACGGAAAGGCGTCCGAGAAGGACAGCGCTGCGCGTACCTGGTTATGGTGCTAACGGAGAAGTGAGAAGGAGGCTGTGTCTCGTGCATGAGAAGTTTCAGGTAAACACTGCTTTGATCTCTTGCCACGGCCACTACTGGGTCCGCCTGTCCTTGGTCACACTTGTAAAACAGCTTTGGGACAAGCCTAACATAAAAGTAAGTGTGCTTTACGTAAGGAAGCAGGTAACACTCACTGCGCTCCCTCCCACCTCCCCCCTGCTCCCAGTGGTCACCTCCAGCGCAGGGCTGAAGCTGAGCTGCACTTCCTTCTGAGTTACTCCGCATTCTCCCCAGTCGCGACAATGAAAGTGCACTGCTTTTTAGATGCAAGGCTCGGATTTTGCTTTTTGTTTTTATTGTCATTTCAGATTCTGATGGCAGTGAGTACTTTTTTTGACAGTTTCAGAGTAAAATGACTGAAACTGAGCCCCAAAGACTCAGCACTCCCTAGAGCTTCTGCATTCTTCCCGCTCTTCCTATTAGCAGCCCACGCAGTGGTTCGCCCAAAGGTGCCCAGAGACAGACACTGGTTGACGTACCTTATCAAGGACGCTGCAGCAACACGTCGCACCCGGGGGTCTTCGTCCCCAAGCAGATGGAGGACAACATTATGCAGCACTCGTTCTTGCAGTTTTAAAAGCTTTTAAGAGAAGGATGATAAAAACAGATCATCTCTGTAGTTGATCAAATTTGGCTACAATATTTTTGGAAAGCTAGTGGCAAAGATCTCAAGGTTACCAGTCTTAAACCCACGCCGTGCCACAGCTTGCATGGTGTGACCTGTGTCTGAAAAGCACCCAGCACACGAGTGCACTCAGACACCCCACAGCACCAGGAAAGCCCAGGTCCCGGGAGGTCAACTCGGCCGCGCGAGCACAAGCTGCTTACCCCTGTGTAATGGTGAGCGCCTCTATGCAAACTCTCGGCTTTCGCCTCCAGAAAGCTCACCAGCCTGGGGAGGAACACAAGGGGGACACTGTCCTCAGCGCTCTGCACACACGCCACAACACCTGCAGGATGTGACACAGCACGGCACAGGGGCTCGGCGCGCAGGTGCAAAAGGACACAACAGAGCGGTAGTTTCAAATTAACCGAATGGACATTCCTCTCAGTAAGGCTCAAAAAGATAGTACTTGGTAAATTGTCTTTCTGAAAATAAACATCACTATTTCAAAAGATCTCTTTCAAATAAATCGAAAATAAATAAATAAGGATTTAAAAATTAAAGGGGCCAGTGTTGTGGCTTGGTGAGTTAAGCCACCACGCGAGATGCCAGTATCCCATATGGCACCAGTTTGAATGCCAGCTGCCCCACTTCCAATCTAGCTCCATGCTAATGTGCCTGGGAAAGCAGCACAAGACAGCCCAAATCTGGTGCCCCTGCCACCCACGTGGGAGACCCAGATGAGGCTCCTGGTTCCTGGTTTCAGCCTGGCCCAGCCCCAGCAGTGCAGGCATTTGGTGAGTGAACCAGCAGATAGAAAATATTTCTCTCTCTCTTCTCTAATTCTGCCTTTAAAAAACTTGAAAAAAAAAATTTTTTTTTTTCCTGACAGGCAGAGTGGACAGTGAGAGAGAGAGACAGAGAGAAAGGTCTTCCTTTTGCCGTTGGTTCACCCTCCAATGGCCACCGCGACTGGCGCGCTGTGGCCGGTGCACCACGCTGATCCGAAGGCAGGAGCCAGGTGCTTCTCCTGGTTTCCCATGGGGTGCAGGGCCCAAGCACTTGGGCCATCCTCCACTGCACTCCCAGGCCACAGCAGAGAGCTGGCCTGGAAGAGGGGCAACCGGGACAGAATCCGGCGCCCCGACCAGGACTAGAATCTGGTGTGCTGGCGCCACAAGGCAGAGGATTAGCCTAGTGAGCCGCGGCGCCAGCCAAAAAATTTTTAAAACTCAACATAAGCTAAAATTTAAAAATGTTTGTTTTAACTTATTTGCAAGGCAGAGAGAGAGGGAGAGATTATCTTTCATTCAATGGTTCACTCCTCAGACATTTGCAACAGCCAATGCTGAGCCAGGCCAAAGTCAGGGTCTCCCATGGACGTGGCAGGAACTCAAGTAACTGAACCTTCATCTGCTGCCTCCTAGGACAGGCTCTGCAGGAAGCTAGATTGAAAGCAGAGGTGGCAGTATGGAACCAGAGATACTGGTCAGAGTGCAGGTGACCCAAGCAGTGGCTTAGCCCACTGAGCCACAAGAAAAGGTATAAAATAAAATTTTTAAAAATCAGGGCTCATTTATTCCCACCATCTAGATCATCAGAAAGTCCACTGCTCCACCTTAATTTAAACATTCCAGGTACATGGGGCCAGCATGTGCTACAACGGGTTAAGCTGCTGCCTACAACTCCAATAGCCCCTGTGAGCATCGCTTCGAGTCCCGGCTGCCCAACTTCAGATATGGTTCCCTGCAAATGCGCCTGGGAAAACAGTGGGAGATGGCCCAAGTACCTGGCTCCCTGCCACCTATATTGGAGACTCAGATGGAGTTCTAGGCTCCTGGGTTTGGCCTGGCCCAGTCCCAGCTGTTACAGCCATTTGGGGAGTGAACTAGCAGATGGAAGACCTCTCTCTCTAACTATGCCTTTCAAATAAAAAATAAATAATAATAAATAAATACTCCAAGTATAGGGTGAAGTTCAGCAAAAGTTAATGGGAAGGAGAAAACCACTCTCATCTTCCTAAACCACTTGGATTTCTCATACACAGGACCACGGACAACCTACACGAATTGCAGGGACTTGTTCACTCCAACTCAGCTCAAGCCCGGGACTGGCTTAGCTCCAAGTTCTGAGCTTTTGTTCCTTAAACCTAATTACTCTGACTCACTTACCTAAAGTCGATCTCTGCAAGAGTTTCCAAGAGCTCTGTCCTCACCAGCCAATAGGAGCTGTTCTTCAGGGCCAGCAGCTCGATGATCAGCTGCAAGCCCAAGTCGCTGTAGCTGCTGCTGCACAGGCTCGCGATGCAATGCTGGAAGACACGGGCCGGGAAGAGTGGCAGGCTCACTCCACGCACCGTGGCACTCTGCACACACTGCTGTTTTGTGGTGCTTTTATTAACTGCTACAGGGATACGGCACTTTTCCCACATTTCTCAGAAACCTTCATGGTACAAACTTTTCCTTAGTAAATCCAAGTTTAAAAGCAAGTATGGGCCAGCACCGCGGCTCACTAGGCTAATCCTCCGCCTAGCGGCACCAGCACACTGGGTTCTAGTCCCGGTTGGGGCGCCGGATTCTATCCCGGTTGCCCCTCTTCCAGGCCAGCTCTCTGCTGTGGCCAGGGAGTGCAGTGGAGGATGGCCCAGGTGCTTGGGCCCTGCACCCCATGGGAGACCAGGAAAAGCACCTGGCTCCTGGCTCCTGCCATCGGATCAGCGCGGTGCGCCAGCTGCAGCGCGCTGGCCGCGGCGGCCATTGGAGGGTGAACCAACGGCAAAGGAAGACCTTTCTCTCTGTCTCTCTCTCTCACTGTCCACTCTGCCTGTCAAAAAAAAAAAAAAAAAAAAAAAGGCAAGTATGTCCCTTTCATGTAACTATTTCTTTCCTTCCATTTCCATCTGTGGGAATTCTTGGCCTCAAATCTCAAACATTTCACACCCATTTCTCTGTGGTGAAATGGGAGACCACTCAACACAGCCATACACAGAGCCCAGATAGGACCAGGGACCCACACCAAGTGTCACTCCCTGGTGTCGCTGTGTATGTGATGCCTAAGGGAACAGGGCAGGCCTCCCGCTGCCATCCCTTGCCCCACAAGCCATCAGGTGAGCTGGGACGCTATCCTACACTGCAACTTGGCAAACGCGTGGGCCTGGAGGAAAACTGTGCCAGGCCAGGAGACCGAGGCACACGATGCACCCCAGATCTCACAGTGGGTGGGGTCTTGTGGCAACTGTGGTCGGCCGGCTACCTGTGGCTTCTCAGCCACAGGCTCCACATGGCCAGCGCCGCGGCTCACCAGGCTAATCCTCCACCTGCGGCGCCGGCACACCGGGTTCTAGTCCCGGTCGGGGCGCTGGATTCTGTCCCAGTTGCTCCTCTTCCAGGCCAGCTCTCTGCTGTGGCCTGGGAGGGCAGCGGAGGATGGCCCAAGTGCTTGGGCCCCTGCACCCACATGGGAGACTGGGAGGAAGCACCCAGCTCCTGACTTCAGATTGACGTAGCGGCCATTAGGGGAGTGAACCAAAGGAAGGAAAACCTTTCTCTCTGTCTATAATTCTCTCTCTGTCTAACTCCGCCTGGCAAAAAAAAATTAAAAAAAAAAAAAAAGGCTCCACATGCTGCCCCCTAAAGGAGGCAGGACATTCCACCTGGCACAAAGAGGCTCATTAGACAACTCCTAGTGCTGCCTTTCACATAATACCATGGGTTTGGTATTTTAAAATTCAACAGATTTTACGCTCAATGAGCAACGTTTATTTCTAAATATACCATTCAGGAAAATGTATATTTCAAACCAATACTATGAGAATTAAAACTTAAATTAGAACGTATTAAGCCTTAACTCCATTGGCAGCATTTCACTTCTAAATCTGACTTATGGACAGCATTCATCACTGCTGACAACTCTGCAATACGTGCAGGTAGACCCTGGGAAGCTCCTGTTGAGCTGGAGTAACGGTCAGTGCCCAGCTTTCCCCAAGAGTACGCTCAGGGCCAGCGCCGTGGCGAGTGGGCTAATCCTCTGCCTGCGGCGCCAGTCACCCATGTGGTCTGCACCATGTGGGAGACCTGGAAGAAGCTCCTGGCTCCTGGCTTCGGATCGGCACAGCTCCAGCTGTTGCAGCCATTTGGGGAGTGAACCAGCAGATGGAAGACCTTTCTTTCTGTCTCTCCCTCTGTCTTTAACTTTATCTCTCAAATAAATAAATAAAATCTTTAAAAAAAAAAAAAAAGAGTATGCTCACCCTCACAGCCGTACAAGCCAACTTGCAAGTAACAGAAGATTCATCTTTCAAAGTCTTCTGCAGCAAAGGAACGCAATCCGCCAGAGAAAATGTATTTCCTAACCAAAGAACAAGTAATGAACGTATCTTCGTGTAAACTTAAACTTGGGAGTGATATCTAGAAGCCCCCAGTGAAGCCCTGGCCGTTACCTGTCAGGGTTCTAACGGTGCCCATCCAGTCCTCCACACAGAAGCGAGACCTGCTGAGGATGGAGGAGATTAGGGTCCCACAGAGAATGGCGGTGGCTCCTCTGACCTGTGGGTCTCCATGATCGATGTAGTTCAAGATGTCTGAGATGTACTGCTCCTCTGTGGAAACAAACAGCTCAGCCACTGAACAGTCCCACACCATCACCTCTCTACCTCAAAAGAAAAGCTTACTTCTCAAGAAGAAAAAAAGAGGCAGGGAGGATGGGGTGGTACTTCCCAAACCTAGAAATGACTATAATAACCCTCAGTGGTTTAGAAAAAACAGAGGCTGGCATTGTGGTGTAGCGGTTAAGCTACCAGCACCAGTGTGACTCACAGCTGCTCCACTTCCAATCCAGCTCCCTGCTAATGTCACTGGGAGGCCCCTGCACCCATGTGGGAGACGTGGACGAAGCTCCTGGCTCCTGGCTCTGGCCTGGTCCAGCCCCAGCTGTTGAAGCCATTTGGGGAGTGAACCAGCAGATGGAAGACCTCTCTCTCTCTCTCTCTCTGTGTGTGTGTGTGTGTGTGTGTGTCTGTCTGTCTGTCTGTCTGTCTGTCTCTTCCTCTCTAACTCTGCTTTTCAAATAAATAAATCTTAAAAAAAAAAAACTGGGGGTGGAGGTTAAGGATTCTAAATTCATTAGACTGTTGCTGATGTCTCCCCAATACAACCGATTTTTAGATTACAATACCAGGCTGTCAGACAACAATCTAAGGTTTCATTTCAAAAAAACATTTCAAAAACTAAATCACCGCACACTTGCCCAGCATAAACTCCCTTGAGAGGGGCAAGAGGGTCTCTCCTCCCCACCAACCGTGTACAGCAGGAGTCAGGGCCTGCCGAGGCCTCCCCCAATCTCTGTCCCCACCGTCTGGGCGGGACTCAGACCAACCTTGAACACGCAGTTTGCACTGTAGGTCTAAATCCAACAGGCACATAAACTGGCTCTTAATGTTCTCAGATCTCTGCTTTTGTTGTATGTTTCAATAATGAGCACCCTATCATGAAATTAAGAACAGCACTACTCATGTTTTATGGAGAATTACACAGGCTCAAACACCACTGTTCTAAACCCAAAATGGCAAGACTGTGTGAAACATGGAGGAGGAGGACACGACCTCCTAACATACCTCGGTGTTCCACAGCGTCAAGAGGTGCTTTATACAGCGTGCTGAAGAAGGACTCCGGATGAAGGGCCACTGCTGCCCCTACGCAGCTGAGGGCCAGGGCCTTCACGCTGACCCGCACGTCCCTGTCTGGAACCAGCACTGCAAAGGGAACACCGAGCACCTTCAGACCCAAAGCAGCAGACGTTCAGTTTTCAAAGCAACACTGGCCCCAGTAAACTACCCACCCCATCGCTCCCCTCAGCTCCCCCCAGCTGGCCCCTTAGTGCACTTCCTCTGCAGCTGTGACCAAACAGTACAACAAGGCCACGGAGCTGACCTCTGCAACCGGCAGCCCATCGTCCACACCTACCGTTCTTCTCGCCAGTCAACAAGAACGAAGCAGATAACAGGCGGACACAGTGGACGAGAGGGGCAGCATCACCATCGGCAGACTGTCCTATGTCACCTTTGATTCGACATGGCTGCAGAAGAGAAACTGATGTCTGTCTGCCTTGTGACCAAAAGACAAAATCCTTAGTCCGCTAAGCCAACATCTGAGCCATTACGGCAGGTCAGAGGAGTGCATCACACTTCACGGGCCAGGGCAGAGGACCAGCCTGGCACGCAGGGAGGGCACCCGGCGGAAAGGCTGCATGGGAAGCAGTGCAGGCAGCGGACGGCGCCCGGGGCGGCCCGGGGCAGGAGGTACAGTGGGCACCCGGCAGAGACCGCAGGAGCACAACAGCGATTCTGCCCGGTGGGACTGACTGGGACACCTGACTGCTGGCCCTCACAGGAAGTCAGTACACTTCTGCTACAGAAAACGGGGAGGTTTTACAAACAGCATAATGGAACAAGGAAAGACGCTGCAGGTCCACGCACGACCCCACGCACAGCAGGGGAGCAGCAGGGCAGCACGGAGCGCAGGGAAGCTTTGTGTGGGGAGGATTCGGGCAGCACCTGGAGGGCAGAAAGAGCCTGCCTGGGAAGAGGTCGGCATTCACAGGGGAAGTAAGCCCAGAGGGGAACGGCAATAAGCCAGGCAGACGCCAGCGGGCTGGGCTTCACCCAGCGGGGCCGCAGACACTGCCGGCCCTCACCTTGCTCTCCTGCGCCCCGGGTTCGGCAGCTTCGTCTCTTGCGGCAAGCTTCTCGACACTGCTGTCGGACAGCTGTCTGCTGTGACCCGTGCTCCTCAGTAAGTGTGCCTGCTGAAGGGCTGCACAGGCACAGACCAAGAGGGGGCAGTCAGTCCCAGCTCCAGCAAAACACACTGATGTATACAAAGTTCAAGAAAAGGATTACTCCCCAAAGGACCCTTTCCATCTGCTATTTACAATCCAGAAAACAGGTCAAGTGAAGAGGCCCCAGGCAGGCATCACAGCCCCCTGCCGCAGGTCACCTCCGTGAACCCACCGAGGGAGGAGCTCCTGAAGACATCGGCGGCGTCCTCGTCTTCGTCCTGGGCTTGTCCGATCTGCGTGCCCGAGTACTGGCTGTCGGCGCCGTCTAACACCTGAGCGGTTCAAGGGGGGCTGTGAGGATTCTGAAGTGTGACCACCAACAGACGAGGCCTCAAACGCAGCCGGGCAAAAGCCACAGCACAGCCACCTCCACCGTATCAAGAAACGGAATGAGGGGCAGGTGCACACAGCACATCCACAGACGTCGCCACGAGTCTATGGGTCACAGCCACTACTAATTCGTGAAAAGCTTCTAGAGCTCTGAAAATGTCAAAGACATTCCAATCTGGAAATTTCTCTTGGATATAAAGAAGAAAAACCCAAACAAAAATCCTTGTCTTCATAAACAAATTCATACAGGATCTCAAAAATGAAAACAAGGCTTTCAGACAAAATCTAGTAACATAACAGGTATTTCTTAAACTGCTAATATCAAGCCCACTACATGTGGTTTCTGTATCTCCTATGCTTAGCCCAAAGTTTCGCTCGTGATTTCAGGTTGCAAAATATTTCATTCACTTGAAATCTCCAGGGTGCTCTACTAGCAAATCATCACTGAAATACTTCCTTCTTTTGGGGTATCAAGTTCTAGAACATCATTCCAAACCCTCCTTTATTAAAAGCAGGGGTGGGGGCTGCTGTGTCACAGCGGGTTCAGCTGCCTGCTGGGGGCACACAGGCCGCATCACCGTGTCCTGCCACTCCACATCAGGCTCTGACCCAGCTTCCAGCCGCTGCGCCTGGGAGGCAGCGGGTAACGGCCCCACGCACCTGGGGTCCTGCACCCACATGGGAGACCTGCATGGGGTTCTGGACTTCCGGTTTTAGCTTGGCTGAGGCCCAGTTGTCACAGCTATTTGGGGAGTAAACTAGTGGAGGGAAGATCTCTCTGTCACTCTCTTTCTCTGTCACTCTTTCAAGTTGGTAAAATAAATCTTTAAAAAAAATTAATTTTAAAAATCAAACAACATAATCAAAAGCCACCAAGAAAAGTTATTTTCTCCACCTTCTACCCTCCACAGGATTTCACAAAGCAACAGCTGAGCCGATCAAGAAGCTAAAACAAGAAAGCAGTCTCCAGGCCCAACAGCATGTGCCCCCCTGCACACCAGGCAGGGTCACAGGGCTTCCCCTGGAGCGGCCCTAATTCCCAGCCGAATCACCAGGACTGCGGCATCCTCATCTATATAGAAAGCAAGCTGGGGCAAAGAGGGGACTGCAGAGCCAAAACAGGGAGAAGCCAAGGGCCTCTCCACCAGGCTGAGCTGCCTCCTGAGATCCCTACCCTCCTACGTGTGTCTCTCTGCAGCACTACCATGGCCCACGTACACACTGGGGACGCCTGTCCCACACGTGCACACTGTGTCATTACTGTGGATGTCTGTCCACACGTGCACACTGTGTCTCATTACTGTGGATGGCTGTCCACACGTGCACACTGCGTCTCATTACTGGGGATGTCTGTCCACACGTGCACACTGCGTCTCATTACTGGGGATGCCTGTCCACACGTGCACACTGTGTCATTACTGGGGATGTCTGTCCCACACGTGCACACTGTGTCTCATTACTGGGGATGCCTGTCCACACGTGCACACTGCGTCTCATTACTGGGGATGTCTGTCCACACGTGCACACTATGTCTCATTACTGGGGATGTCTGTCCACACGTGCACACTGTGTCTCATTACTGGGGATGTCTGTCCACACGTGCACACTGTGTCTCATTACTGTGGATGCCTGTCCCACACGTGCACACTGCGTCTCATTACTGGGGATGTCTGTCCACACGTGCACACTGTGTCTCATTACTGGGGATGTCTGTCCACACGTGCACACTGCGTCTCATTACTGGGGATGTCTGTCCCACACGTGCACACTGTGTCATTACTGGAGATGTCTGTCCCACACGTGCACACTGTGTCTCATTACTGGGGATGTCTGTCCACACGTGCACACTGTGTCTCATTACTGGGGATGGCTGTCCACACGTGCACATTGCGTCTCATTACTGGGGATGTCTGTCCCACACGTGCACACTGCGTCTCATTACTGGGGATGTCTGTCCACACGTGCACACTGCGTCTCATTACTGGGGATGCCTGTCCCACACGTGCACACTGCGTCTCATTACTAGGGATGTCTGTCCACACGTGCACACTGTGTCTCATTACTGGGGATGTCTGTCCACACGTGCACACTGTGTCTCATTACTGGGGATGCCTGTCCACACGTGCACACTGTGTCTCATTACTGGGGATGTCTGTCCCACACGTGCACACTGTGTCTCATTACTGGGGATGCCTGTCCACACGTGCACACTGTGTCTCATTACTGGGGATGTCTGTCCCACACGTGCACACTGTGTCTCATTACTGGGGATGCCTGTCCACACGTGCACACTGCGTCTCATTACTGGGGATGTCTGTCCACACGTGCACACTGTGTCTCATTACTGGGGATGCCTGTCCACACGTGCACACTGTGTCTCATTACTGGGGACGCCTGTCCACACGTGCACACTGTGTCTCATTACTGGGGACGCCTGTCCACACGTGCACACTGTGTCTCATTACTGGGGATGTCTGTCCACACGTGCACACTGCGTCTCATTACTGGGGATGTCTGTCCACACGTGCACACTGCGTCTCATTACTGGGGATGTCTGTCCCACACGTGCACACTGTGTCTCATTACTGGAGATACCTGTCCCACACGTGCACACTGTGTCTCATTACTGGAGATACCTGTCCCACACGTGCACACTGTGTCTCATTACTGGGGATGTCTGTCCACACGTGCACACTGCGTCTCATTACTGGGGATGCCTGTCCACACGTGCACACTGCGTCTCATTACTGGGGATGCCTGTCCACACGTGCACACTGTGTCTCATTACTGGGGATGTCTGTCCCACACGTGCACACTGTGTCTCATTACTGGGGATGTCTGTCCACACGTGCACACTGTGTCTCATTACTGGGGATGTCTGTCCCACACGTGCACACTGTGTCTCATTACTGGGGATGTCTGTCCCACACGTGCACACTGCGTCTCATTACTGGGGATGTCTGTCCACACGTGCACACTGCGTCTCATTACTGGGGATGCCTGTCCACACATGCACACTGCGTCTCATTACTGGGGATGCCTGCCCCACACGTGCACACTGTGTCTCATTACTGGGGATGCCTGTCCACACGTGCACACTGCGTCTCATTACTGGGGATGCCTGTCCACACGTGCACACTGCACTTCATTACTGGGGATGCCTGTCCACACGTGCACACTGTGTCTCATTACTGGGGATGTCTGTCCACACGTGCACACTGTGTCTCATTACTGGGGATGCCTGTCCACACGTGCACACTGCGTCTCATTACTGGGGATGCCTGTCCCACACGTGCACACTGCGTCTCATTACTGGGGATGCCTGTCCACACGTGCACACTGCGTCTCATTACTGGGGATGCCTGTCCACACGTGCACACTGTGTCTCATTACTGGGGATGTCTGTCCACACGTGCACACTGTGTCTCATTACTGGGGATGTCTGTCCACACGTGCACACTGCGTCTCATTACTGGGGATGCCTGTCCACACGTGCACACTGCGTCTCATTACTGGGGATGCCTGTCCCACACGTGCACACTGTGTCTCATTACTGGGGATGTCTGTCCCACACGTGCACACTGCGTCTCATTACTGGGGATGTCTGTCCACACGTGCACACTGCGTCTCATTACTGGGGATGCCTGTCCCACACGTGCACACTGTGTCTCATTACTGGGGATGTCTGTCCCACACGTGCACACTGCGTCTCATTACTGGGGATGTCTGTCCACACGTGCACACTGTGTCTCATTACTGGGGATGTCTGTCCACACGTGCACACTGTGTCTCATTACTGGGGATGTCTGTCCACACGTGCACACTGTGTCTCATTACTGGGGATGCCTGTCCCACACGTGCACACTGCGTCTCATTACTGGGGATGTCTGTCCACACGTGCACACTGTGTCTCATTAGGGGATGTCTGTCCCACACGTGCACACTGTGTCTCATTAGGGGATGTCTGTCCCACACGTGCACACTGTGTCTCATTACTGGGGATGTCTGTCCCACACGTGCACACTGTGTCTCATTACTGGGGATGTCTGTCCCACACGTGCACACTGCGTCTCATTACTGGGGATGCCTGCCCCACACGTGCACACTGTGTCTCATTACTGGGGATGTCTGTCCACACGTGCACACTGCGTCTCATTACTGGGGATATCTGTCCCACACGTGCACACTGTGTCTCATTACTGGGGATGTCTGTCCCACACGTGCACACTGTGTCTCATTACTGGGGATGTCTGTCCACACGTGCACACTGTGTCTCATTACTGGGGATGTCTGTCCCACACGTGCACACTGTGTCTCATTACTGGGGATGTCTGTCCACACGTGCACACTGTGTCATTACTGGGGATGTCTGTCCCACACGTGCACACTGCGTCTCATTACTGGGGATACGTGTCCCACACGTGCACACTGCGTCTCATTACTGGGGATGGCTGTCCCACACGTGCACACTGTGTCTCATTACTGTGGATGTCTGTCCACACGTGCACACTGCGTCTCATTACTGGGGATGTCTGTCCACACGTGCACACTGCGTCTCATTACTGGGGATGCCTGTCCCACACGTGCACACTGCGTCTCATTACTGGGGATGTCTGTCCACACGTGCACACTGCGTCTCATTACTGGGGATGTCTGTCCACACGTGCACACTGTGTCTCATTACTGGGGATGTCTGTCCACACGTGCACACTGTGTCTCATTACTGGGGATGTCTGTCCACACGTGCACACTGTGTCTCATTACTGGGGATGTCTGTCCACATGTGCACACTGTGTCTCATTACTGGGGATGCCTGTCCCACACGTGCACACTGTGTCTCATTACTGGGGATGCCTGTCCCACACGTGCACACTGTGTCTCATTACTGGGGATGTCTGTCCCACACGTGCACACTGCGTCTCATTCCTGGGGATGCCTGTCCCACACGTGCACACTGCGTCTCATTACTGGGGATGTCTGTCCACACGTGCACACTGTGTCTCATTACTGGGGATGTCTGTCCCACACGTGCACACTGTGTCTCATTACTGGGGATGCCTGTCCACACGTGCACACTGCGTCTCATTACTGGGGATGTCTGTCCACACGTGCACACTGCGTCTCATTACTGGGGATGTCTGTCCACACGTGCACACTGCGTCTCATTACTGGGGATGGCTGTCCACACGTGCACACTGCGTCTCATTACTGGGGATGTCTGTCCACACGTGCACACTGCGTCTCATTACTGGGGATGTCTGTCCACACGTGCACACTGCGTCTCATTACTGGGGATGTCTGTCCACACGTGCACACTGTGTCTCATTACTGGGGATGTCTGTCCCACACGTGCACACTGTGTCTCATTACTGGGGATGCCTGTCCACACGTGCACACTGCGTCTCATTACTGGGGATGCCTGTCCACACGTGCACACTGCGTCTCATTACTGGGGATGCCTGTCCCACACGTGCACACTGTGTCTCATTACTGGGGATGTCTGTCCCACACGTGCACACTGCGTCTCATTACTGGGGATGTCTGTCCACACGTGCACACTGCGTCTCATTACTGGGGATGTCTGTCCCACACGTGCACACTGTGTCTCATTACTGGGGATGTCTGTCCACACGTGCACACTGCGTCTCATTACTGGGGATGCCTGTCCACACGTGCACACTGTGTCTCATTACTGGGGATGTCTGTCCACACGTGCACACTGCGTCTCATTACTGGGGATGCCTGTCCACACGTGCACACTGTGTCTCATTACTGGGGATGCCTGTCCCACACGTGCACACTGCGTCTCATTACTGGGGATGTCTGTCCACACGTGCACACTGCGTCTCATTACTGGGGATGTCTGTCCACACGTGCACACTGTGTCTCATTACTGGGGATGTCTGTCCACACGTGCACACTGCGTCTCATTACTGGGGATGTCTGTCCACACGTGCACACTGCGTCTCATTACTGGAGATGTCTGTCCACACGTGCACACTGCGTCTCATTACTGGGGATGTCTGTCCACACGTGCACACTGCGTCTCATTACTGGGGATGTCTGTCCACACGTGCACACTGCGTCTCATTACTGGGGATGTCTGTCCCACACGTGCACACTGCGTCTCATTACTGGGGATGCCTGTCCACACGTGCACACTGCGTCTCATTACTGGGGATGTCTGTCCACACGTGCACACTGCGTCTCATTACTGGGGATGTCTGTCCACACGTGCACACTGCGTCTCATTACTGGGGATGGCTGTCCACACGTGCACACTGCGTCTCATTACTGGGGATGTCTGTCCACACGTGCACACTGTGTCTCATTACTGGGGATGTCTGTCCACACGTGCACACTGTGTCTCATTACTGGGGATGTCTGTCCACACGTGCACACTGTGTCTCATTACTGGGGATGTCTGTCCACACGTGCACACTGCGTCTCATTACTGGGGATACCTGTCCACACGTGCACACTGCGTCTCATTACTGGGGACGTCTGTCCACACGTGCACACTGCGTCTCATTACTGGGGATGTCTGTCCACACGTGCACACTGCGTCTCATTACTGGGGATGCCTGTCCCACACGTGCACACTGCGTCTCATTACTGGGGATGCCTGTCCCACACGTGCACACTGTGTCTCATTACTGGGGATGGCTGTCCCACACGTGCACACTGTGTCTCATTACTGGGGATGGCTGTCCCACACGTGCACACTGTGTCTCATTACTGGGGATGTCTGTCCACACGTGCACACTGCGTCTCATTACTGGGGATGCCTGTCCACACGTGCACACTGTGTCTCATTACTGGGGATGTCTGTCCACACGTGCACACTGCGTCTCATTACTGGGGACGCCTGTCCACACGTGCACACTGCGTCTCATTACTGGGGATGGCTGTCCACACGTGCACACTGCGTCTCATTACTGGGGATGTCTGTCCACACGTGCACACTGTGTCTCATTACTGGGGATACGTGTCCCACACGTGCACACTGCGTCTCATTACTGGGGATACGTGTCCCACACGTGCACACTGCGTCTCATTACTGGGGATGTCTGTCCCACACGTGCACACTGTGTCTCATTACTGGGGATGTCTGTCCACACGTGCACACTGTGTCTCATTACTGGGGATGTCTGTCCACACGTGCACACTGCGTCTCATTACTGGGGATGTCTGTCCACACGTGCACACTGTGTCTCATTACTGGGGATGTCTGTCCCACACGTGCACACTGTGTCTCATTACTGGGGATGTCTGTCCACACGTGCACACTGTGTCTCATTACTGGGGATGTCTGTCCACACGTGCACACTGCATCTCATTACTGGGGATGTCTGTCCACACGTGCACACTGTGTCTCATTACTGGAGATACCTGTCCCACACGTGCACACTCACACTCACAAGACAGAAAGCAAACTTCAGCCTGTGCACCACACTCAGCACCACACAGCTTCTGCAAGAACAGTCCTGCGCCAGTGCCGCAGCTCACTAGGCTAATCCTCCGCCTGCGGTGCCATCACCCCGGGTTCTAGTCCCTGTCAGGGTGCTGGATTCTGTCCCGGTTGCCCCTCTTCCCGTCCAGCTCTCTGCTGTGGCCAGGGAGTGCAGTGGAGGATGGCCCAGGTCCTTGGGCCCTGCACCCCATGGGAGACCAGGAGAAGCACCTAGCTCCTGGCTTTGGATCAGCGCGGTGCGCTGGCCACAGCGCACCAGCCTTGGCAGCCATTGGAGGGTGAACCAACTGCAAAGGAAAACCTTTCTCTCGCTGTCTCTCTCTCTCACTGTCCACTCTGCCTGTGAAAAAAAGAAAGAAAATAAAAAAAACAAAACAAAACAGTCCTGCTCTCTCGCTTTCACTCTCGTGGCGCTGCTCTCAAACTCTCCCTGCAGAGATCACAGGGCTGCCAGAGACGGCACGGCCCACAAAGCCAGAGACACTTACTCAGAATCTAGGCCTTTACAGAGCACTGGCCACCCCTCTCTAAAACTGAGCAAAAGTACTGAAACTGTGTCCTCTCTTCACTCCAGCTTTCTGAGCAATCTCTAGAACATAAAAGGCACCAAATACAGTGTTTACTAAGTAATTTGATGAGTTAAAGGACAGGGAAGCACTTCATGGACTACAAAGAACTGTAGCAGTGAGACACACCAAAGGAAAATGTTAGCTCCCGGCAGGTCAGCAAACTAGGAGCTCCTGGCTGAAGGCTGAATCCCAGATCCCACCCCCACAGCAGAACATTCGGTCGCTGGTGACAGCTCGGGGGATGGCAGGAGACAGCAGAGGCAAGGGACGGATCATGACGGACATCACATCTCACAGCACGCACTGCTCCTGGTTTGTATGCAGCATTCTTGTATTCCCTCCACAGCCTCATGTCTATTTTAAAATGCTGTGTACAACCTGAAATTTCTCTGAAGTCAAAACACCTATCCTGTTCTTAATGTCCACTCACAGAGATAAGCTCCCCGCTGACACACAGCCGGGGAAGCAGCTCCCGGATCCCAGCTCCCCGCTGACACACAGCCAGGAAGCAGCTCCCGATCCCAGCTCCCCGCTGACACACAGCCGGGAAGCAGCTCCCGGATCCCAGCTCCCCGCTGACACACAGCCGGGAAGCAGCTCCACCCGATCCCAGCTCCCGGATCCCAGCTCCCCGCTGACACACAGCCGGGAAGCAGCTCCCGATCCCAGCTCCCCGCTGACACACAGCCGGGGAAGCAGCTCCCGGATCCCAGCTCCCCGCTGACACAACCGGGGAAGCAGCTCCCGGATCCCAGCTCCCCGCTGACACACAGCCGGGGAAGCAGCTCCCGGATCCCAGCTCCCCGCTGACACACAGCCGGGAAGCAGCAGGTCATGGTGGCTCAGTAGTTGGGTCCCCACCACCTGTACTAAGACCTGGAACGAAATTTTGGTTCCTGGTTTCAGCTGGCCTAGCCCTGGTTGTTGCAAAATGAGCCAGCAGATGGGAGATTCTCCTCTCACTCTCTCTCAGTACAGCAATTTTTTTTTAAGTTAGGAGATGCTAATACTGGCTACGACTTGGGTGACCCTTAGACACTTTGTGAACTGAAATAAGCCAGGCACAAAGACAGAACGGCATGAAAGGCCTGCAGCAGTGCAACTGAGACAGGAAGCAGAGTGGTGGCGTCCAGGGTGTGGGGAGAGGGCTGCTCGGCAGGCAGCTCAGTACAGGGTGGAGTCGCGTGGAGGGGGTGGGGACGGCATTCTTTACAAGTCTTTAATGCCCCTTAAAAATGGTTAACATGGCAAAATTTATGTTACGTATATTTTACCATAATTTTTTAAATTGGAGACAAAATGGGGTAGAAAGTTCAGTATACATTTATAGCAAACTTTTCGATTAGAATATCCCAGATGTGCCTCCTGTCCATTAACTCACAGTTCAGAGGCCTCGGGTCTGTGCTGTTCAAAGACTGCAAACCTGTTAATAACAGACTGTACGGACTTTTAGGGAGCCAGGGCCCAACAAGGTCTTAAAGAATGTAAGCTTCAGGACAGGCATGTGGCCCAGTAAGATGAGGCTGAGGATGCTGAAATCCTACAGCCAAGTGCTTGGCCTGAGCCCCGCTCCGCTCCTGACCCAGCTGCCTGTGACTGCACGGTTGGGTCCCTGCTGCCACACGCAAGACCTGGATGTGTTCCAGGTCCCGGCATCCGCCTGGCCCAGACCTAGCTGTGTGGGCATTTGGGAAGTGAAGCAGCGAACGGAAGGCCTATTTCTCTGCCTTTCAAGTAAATTAATAAACAATTAAAAACAACATAAAATGCACTCAGCTTCAGCAGAGTGAATACAAGTGTGTTCAATCCAAGACACGAAGCCACCTCCTTCAGTGAAGGCAGGGACATGAGCTGATGACCGCTGCGCTGTCCCTGCTGAGACTGGACAGTAGGAAAAAAGTAGGCCTGGGCCTCCAGGGAAGAGCGTGGGACGACAGGCAGCCCATTGCTCACTTACAATTTCAGAACTGTCAGATGGGGTCACAGCTGAATCAGGCCCTTCAGTGGTGGTCTGGGAGCTGTCACTGATGGGTGAAGAGGCCTGGGTCCCATCGTTGAGGTCCATGGCAGGGTCGGATGGGACAGCACTGATCTGGCTGGAGCTGTGGCTCAAGATGTCCTCCTCGTCCCCGTCAGTGGCAGCACTGGTCAGGTCACAGCTGGACAAGTCCACCGAGTCCGCCTGCAATGTGTGCTGCGACCTGGGCTGCTCGGTAATGATGTCGTGACCCGAAGCACCAGGAGTGGAGACCCCTGAAGAGGCTGCCAGTTCTCCCCCGATCTCACTCTTTACTGAGGCTGAAGACAAAGACACTCGCGTTGGTCAAACGGCAGGAGAACAAGTGGAAAATGACAAAAAGTTCACTGCTAACAGATGTTTCGGCTACAAAGCATTCTGAAATACAGGGAAGATATGCACTACAAAAGCCAAAGGCAGGACAGCAGCACACCCTTCACGCACCCCTCAACTGGCCTTCACTGTGATCCTTGCAGAAGAAAGTAAGGGGAAGCATCGCTTCTAAATACTAGTTATTAAATAAATACTAGTTATTAAATAAATACTAGTTATTAAATAAATGGTATTTCACTGCAAAAACTGAAGTTCAAGGTCTCACTCGACCATTCCAGCCTTAGCTGAAACAGGAGGTCGAACAGGAGGCTGGCTGGTCAGACCAGGCGCTCTGAGCGAGCAGCAGTCGGAAACGACAGAAGCTTCCGTCTCTTGAGGGTGGGCTTGCCTTCTTCCAAGGTCTCTAACTCAGTCCTATTCTCTGGTAGCATAAATTCATACCACGTTATCCTAGGTCAGTTTTTTTTTTTTTTTTGACAGGCAGAGTGGACAGTGAGAGAGAGAGACAGAGAGAAAGGTCTTCCTTTGCCGTTGGTTCACCCTCCAATGGCCGCCGCAGCTGGCGCGCTGCGGCCAGCGCACCGCGCTGATCCGATGGCAGGAGCCAGGAGCCAGGTGCTTTTCCTGGTCTCCCATGGGGTGCAGGGCCCAAGCACCTGGGCCATCCTCCACTGCACTCCCTGGCCACTGCAGAGGGCTGGCCTGGAAGAGGGGCAACCGGGACAGAATCCGGCGCCCCGACCGGGACTAGAACCCGGTGTGCCGGCGCCACAAGGCGGAGGATTAGCCTAGTGAGCCGCGGCGCCGGCCCTCCTAGGTCAGTTTTTAAATATCCATTTAAAAACAGAACCAACCAGGGGCTGGCGCTGTGGCACAGTGGGTTAAAGCCCTGGACTGAAGCACCAGCATCCCATATGGGCGCTGGTTCGAGACCCAGCTGCTCCTCTTCTGATCCAGCTCTCTGCTATGGCCTGGGAAAGCAGTAGAAGATGACCCAGTGCTTGGGCCCCTGCACCCCTGTGGGAGACACGGAAGAAGCTCCTGGCTCCAGATCGGCACAGCTCTAGCCATTGTGGCCAATTGTGGAGTGAACCATCGGATAGAAGACCTCTCTCTCTCTCTCTCTCTGCCTCTCCTCTCTCTGTGTAACTCTTTCAAATAAATAAAATAAATCTTAAAAAAAAAAAAAAAAACAAAAAAAAACCCAGAACCAGCCAAACAACTCCACTGTATTAAAATCGCTGTGAAAACACTAACATCAAGCTGCTAGCTGTAGTCACTGCTCGGGGCACCTGGGTCAGTCGGCACCTGAGCTTTGAACTCTTCAACAGGCGTAATCTCTGCTGTACTAATTTCTTCTTTTGTAATCATGAGAAAGATTAGTTTTGTTTTGGAAAATGAATTAATAAATAATTGTCACTGGAATTACTCAGATTTTTCCTTCCTAATAGAGGATCTTAGGACTAGCATCTGCTGCAGAGGGTGATGCTGCTGCTTGCAGCCATGGCATCCCATATCAGAGCACTGGCCGAGTCCCAGCTGTCCCTGTTCCGATCCAGCTCCCTGCTAATGCACTGGGGAGGCAGGAGACAGCACAAGTGCTTGGGCCCTGCGCCCACAGGGGAGACTCAGATGGAATTCCAACTCCTGGTTTCAGCCTGCCCCAGATATGGTTGTGTCATTTGGGAGTAAATCAGCAGAGCCCAGATCTTTCTGTCTCTCCCTCTCTCTCTCTCTCAAGCTCTTCCCTTCAAATAAGTAAAGAAAAAAAAAGAAAAAAAGAGGCCGGCGCCGCGGCTCACTAGGCTAATCCTCCGCCTTGCGGCGCCGGCACATCGGGTTCTAGTCCCGGTCGGGGCGCCGGATTCTGTCCCGGTTGCCCCTCTTCCAGGCCAGCTCTCTGCTGTGGCCAGGGAGTGCAGTGGAGGATGGCCCAAGTGCTTAGGCCCTGCACCCCATGGGAGACCAGGAGAAGCACCTGGCTCCTGCCATCGGATCAGTGCGGTGCGCCGGCCGCAGCGCGCCAACCGTGGCGGCCATTGGAGGGTGAACCAACGGCAAAAGGAAGACCTTTCTCTCTGTCTCTCTCTCTCTCACTGTCCACTCTGCCTGTCAAAAATAAATAAATAAATAAGTAAATAAATAAATAAAGAAAAAAAGAAAAAAAAAAGAGGAGTATTTTGATCTATTTTAATTTATCTAAAAATATTCTTTGAGAGAGGATTATCCAAACAAACTCATTCTCATTCAATGTTGTTTCTAGTGTCTTAACACTCATCTTTCATCAAATACACACAAATTTAATTAGATAATTATCTGTAAACAAAGGGAGAGCCTTTCAAGCTAAATCATCCATGGACAGGGTCAGCACTGTGGCACAGCCGCCACCTGCACCATCTGCGACACTGGCATCCCGTGTGAGCAACGGTTAGAATCCCGGCTGCTCCACTTCTGATCCAGCTCCCTGCCTATGTGCCTTGGAAAGCCGCGGGAGATGACCCAAGTCCTTGGGAGACCTGGAAGAAGCTCCTGGTTCCAGCTTCAGCCATTGTGGCCGTTTGGGGAGCAACAGCATACGGAAGATTGATCACTCTCTTCCCCGCCCCGTAATTCTGCCTTTCAAATAAATAAATAAATCTTTTTAAAAAATTATCCAAAGAGAATTTTCATCCCATTCCCCCAACAACGTAGTATTGAATTCATGGTATTTTTACCCAACATCTCCTACCTGAAAAGCCACGCTCAAGGAGGAAAGATCTAACTGTGAAACAGTCTAAAACAAGGAAAACATCAAACATGCGATGTGAACACACCGTCACTCCTGTTTCAGAGTGAAAGTTAAAACAGAAGTCCAAATCATCCTCTACAGCAGTCAGTCGGCTCCACAACTGGCTGCCCCCAGAGGCCATCCTGGAAGCCGCAGGGGCTGGGCTGGGGCAGACAGCGGGCTGGGCAAACACCCTAGGGGCTGCGGGGGGCGGAGGCAGGTCCGCCAGGGCCGCTCACAGCGCGTCTACCTGCAAAGGCTGAGCTGCTGACGTCCGATCTCGACTCAGAGTCATCTTCCAAGGCTTCTTCTTCTCCTAAGAGCACTTTGCCTGGTGAACAATGCAGCGATATGCCTTTTAAGTTCGCTAAAAATAAGGACTTCAAAAATTACATACATGGTTGCTCTGAACTCAAAGTCCAAGGCATACTTCATTTTCCCTCAAAGTCTATATTTTATACCTCAAGAGTGCTCAACACAAAGAATGCCAATGTTAAGAATACTATTAAAATTATATCTATATAGAAAACAATTAAAAACTGGCTCTCAAACTATATAGCACAAAGTATTTAAATAATTAGTATTTATTGATTTAGATTGTTACTTTTAAATAACTTACATTACTACTTAATCTTTTTTTTTTTTTGACAGGCAGAGTGGACAGTGAGAGAGAGAGACAGAGAGAAAGGTCTTCCTTTGCCGTTGGTTCACCCTCCAATGGCCGCCGCGGCCGGCGCGCTGCGGCCGGCGCACCGCGCTGATCCGATGGCAGGAGCCAGGAGCCAGGTGCTTTTCCTGGTCTCCCATGGGGTGCAGGGCCCAAGCACCTGGGCCATCCTCCACTGCACTCCCTGGCCACAGCAGAGGGCTGGCTTGGAAGAGGGACAACCGGGACAGAATCCGGCGCCCCGACCGGGACTAGAACCCGGTGTGCCGGCGCCGCTAGGCGGAGGATTAGCCTAGTGAGCCGCGGCGCCGGCCCACTACTTAATCTTAAAAATGGTAAGCTATGGCTGAAAAACCCAACTCTATTAGCTCTCAGATAATATCAAATCTCCAATGTGACATCAGAAATTATTTATAACTTTCATACCTAAAGTCACTTTTATTTTATTATCTGCTTTCTATATTCTATAGGTAATAACCAGAACTCAAGCAAAAGGACAGAACTGAGAATCATTTGTATTTTGATTTGGAAACTATAAAACTTCATTGTATTATGATCATAGATACACACTGCGAAGAACAAGTACTTAGACTGAGCAAAGCTCCCCGTTCATGTTAGGTAAGTGAGCTGGCTGAACTTTTTGGTATTGTGTGTGTCTCCTCAAGCTCATTTCCCCTCAGACAAAGCTTAACTCTTGTCCCAGGCGTTAATGAGCAGCAAGAAGCTAGTGTCTGTGTATTCCCCACGCTGTTCCTGGCAACCCACAAATACATTTTCACGCAGGCCGGAGCTCAGACCCTGCCTTGAGCTGGCAAAGGGTAGCTTCCCCAAAGGCAGGGCTGAGGCAGCTTATTCGACGCAAAGCCTGCCCTCATGCAGTGCCTTTTCCTCTGTGTAGATTAAATGCCTGTGAACTGCAAACTTGCTCATGACTGACTTGGTGTGACAGAATTCCTTTTTAACATTTCTGGCTTAGGAAACGTTCAGCCATCTTAGAGAGTAGCAACAGGCCGGCGCCGCGGCTCACTTGGCTAATCCTCCGCCTGCGGCGCCGGCACCCCGGGTTCTAAAGATTGCCTTAAACTTCATGTGTCAAAATTATGTTAGCAGGGGGAAAAGGAAATCAAAAATCTTAATAAAATCTAACTGGACTCTAAGTCATGATGACCACACTACGTGTATACGCCATTAAATGACACCACTTGGTTAACCATCGGTAATTGGCAATTTCTAATTTTACCGATCCTCAAAGAACAGGTCAGAGGTATGATGACTTTCGTAAGTTTAGAGTGATACAGCAATAAAACCACAAAAAAATTAGCAAAGGGAACCGATCCAGACGTGATTACCAGAGTAACCTGGCGTGACTACTAAATAACAGGGCCCTTCATTACAGAGCAAGTGGCTGGCCTTGAGAAATCAGAGAACTTCAGGGAGCTGGTCTGCAGATCCACTCCAGGGCAACCCGTCCTAGACGCTACAAGACAGGGCTGCACCAGAGCCCAGCACCTCCCTGAATGCAATCCCAGGTTCAACACAATGACTCTTTTTACCAGATTTCACCTGGAACAAAGGGCGTGGGGCAGGTGGGAGAGCAGTGCACCAATTAAAACCCTGTTGGGACACCTGGAGTCCCAGCTCCTCCACTCCCAATCCAGCTTCCTGCTGAGGCACACCCTGGGGGCAGCAGGAGACACTCAAGTATGGGCCCCTGCCACCCGCGTGGGAGACCCAGATGGGGCTCCAGGCTCCTGCTTCGACCTGGGCTGTCACAGGCATCTGGGAGTGAACTAGTGAATGGAAGATCAAGCTCTCCCTCCACCTTCAACCCCTGCCTTTCAAATAAATCTTTCCTTAAAAATCCCATTTATAAAACAAATAAACAAATTGGTATTAAGGTAAGTTAAAGCTGTATTTAAGAATCTCTCCTAATTAGAGAATACAAAGAGAACTTCCAAGAATCCTTCTGGCTTTTAAACAATCTCAGTGTTTGGCTAAACCTCAGGAAGGAGTAAGCAGCATCCCACACTATGATGGACCAAACAGTATAGGTATTCAAGGCTGTTTTAGGAAATGTCCACTTAACTCCGTGAATTCTAGAATGTTACTCCTGTTAATATCCCAGGCAGCAACGGCACCCCGTGTGGGCATCAGTTCATATCCCAGCTGCTCTTCCTCTGATCCAGCTCTCTGCTACAGCCTGAGAGGGCAGTGGGAGATAGATGGCCCAAGTGCTTGGGCCCTTCACCTGTGTGGGAGACCCGGAAGAAGCTCCTGGCTTCGGATCGGCCCAGCTCCGGCCACTGCAGTCATTTGGGGTGTGAACTAGTGCATGGAAGATTCTCTCTCTCTCTCTCTATAATTCCACCTCTCAAATAATAAAATCTTTTTTTAAAAAAATCCCATTTGATAATGCAAATATTATTGGAAATATTACTCAAATCCTGACATGAGAAAGGTTTAGTGTATAAGATTTCAAGGTAGAAAAAGACAATTCTTTCCAATGGAAATCCACAGAGGAAAAGAAAATGGTGTTACAAAGCGATAATATACTAAAACGATCAGATCATATCAGAAATACTTCAATTTACTAAAATGAACTATATTAGAACACTTTGATACATTTAGAGTTAAATGTGGCTGAAAAATGATAACTAAACCCAAATTAAAATAATTAATCAAAGGGGCCATTTAATAATATTCCTAATACAAAACAAAATTCATCAGGAAGGTTCACTACCTGTACAAAACACAACCACACACTCCCAAAAGCAGGAGCGAGCACAGGACACAGGACGGCCAGTTCCTACAGAGCAGCTTGTGGTCCCTCCACGGGGCAGAGTGAAACCGTTGCAAAGAGACCCTGCGGCCCATCAGGCCTACACATGTACTCTCGGGCCTATTCCAAGCTTTTATAAAAGCCACCCTTGTGGACTCTCCTGGCCTGCTTATCAGATTCCTGCAACATTTGCACTCACGGAGGACGCCAGACGGAAGCCTAAGTGTTCACAGAAAAGGCGGCGAGAGTCAACAGGACACTGCCCCCGGAACACTCACCTTTGTGCTTTCTTGAAGGGACAGGGCTGCATGAGGAACCCCCTCCAGCTGCAAATCACAGAAGTGACAGATGAAATAAGGCTGCTAAAATCTACAAGAAACTAAAATCTTCAAAAAGTTTGATTCAACTTTAAAACAAGAGAAAATGGGTACATCATGCCACAGTTAGTACTTAAATACCATAATTCAGCATTTTAATTGCACATTTGCACTCAAATAAGGATGTTAGCTAAAACATCAAAATAGCTAAAATAAATTACAATTACAAAGCCAAACTAAAAATATTAGAAATCTCAGGCCAGCGCTGCGGCTCACTAGGCTAATCCTCCGCCTGGGGCGCCGGCATACCAGGTTCTAGACCCGGTTGGGGCGCCAGATTCTGTCCCGGTTGCTCCTCTTCCAGGGCAGCTCTCTGCTGTGGCCCGGGAGTGCAGTGGAGGATGGCCCAGGTCCTTGGGCCCTGCACCCACATGGGAGACCAGGAGAAGCACAGGGCTCCTGGCTTCGGATCGGCACAGCACGCCAGCCGCAACGTGCCGGCTGTAGCGGCCACTTGGGGGGTGAACCAATGGAAACGGAAGACCTTTCTCTCTGTCTCTCTCTCACTGTCTAACTCTGCCTGTCCAAAAAAAAAAAAAAAATTTAAAAAAAAAAAAAAAGGAATCTCAAGTAATATAGTCAACTAATAATCAAGTATAGGGGCCAGCGCTGTGGCACAGCGGGTGAAGCTGCCACCTGCAGTGCCGGCATCCCATATGGGTGCTGGTTCAAGTCCTGGTGGCTCTACTTCCAATCCAGCTCTCCACTATGGCCTGGGGAAGCAGTGGAAGATGGCCCAAGTGCTTGGGCCCCTACACCCACACGGGAGACCTGGAGGAAGCTCCCGGCTCCTGGCTTCGACCTGGCACAGCTCTGGCCATTGCAGCCAGCTGGGGATTGAGCCAGTGGATGGATGATCTCTCTCTTTTTCTGCCTCTTCCTCTCTGTAACTCTGCCTTACAAATAAATAAATCTTTAAAAAGTATAAATTTTCATTAGAAACTATCATTAACCAATGTTTCTCCTCATTAGTTGTAGCGTGTGCCCCCATGGAGAAAAGAGCTCCTGATCGCCAAGTGAACACAAGGCATACGGAAGCCGCAGGTGCACAGGAGGCAGCCGTCAGCCTACCCGTCAGCCCGTCCGGCCCACGCCATGAGCCACGCCCACCGCACACACTGCAGCAACACGGAGGCCCAGACTCAGCCAACGTTCAGCTCAGGCCTGCTGCGTGCCACGCTGCATTCTAGAACCCGGGGAACAAGCGTTCCCAAAGGGCGCCCTCTCGTCAGACATGGCCGACTGCACCCACAGCACCAGGGCGCAAGCCTTCGCGGAATCAGAAGCGCCCTGAGTGCTGAAGAGAGAAGCAGAGACTGGGCAGTATAGGTGGCTGAAGGGTGGAGGCTGGAGGAGATTTCTGAAGCCAGCACCCAAAGGAGCGGAGAGCTCGAGAGCCCAGACGCAGACACTCAACACCTTCCCCAATGTTTCCATCCGAGGACACCAGAAATGCCACAGGAGACAGCCACACCAGAGTCAGGGGCCGGGTGCTAAATAATGGACCGCATTTTGTCACCCACTGTGAGCTTTCCTCAGGAGTTAAGATATGGATTGCTCAGCTTGGAGCAGGGCCTTAAGTCAACAGGGGAACTGACAGTTTATTGCTGCACTGTTAACTCTAAGGCGGACCTTGCTAATAACTCACCGAGAAGGTCCACAATGCTCCCACTGCGACTCCGGCCAGCAGACTCCTCTTCGGCCGCAGGGAGCTGCCCGAGGCCCCCCGGCGTGGTCAGAGCGTGCAGCAGCTCTGGTGGGGGAGTCCGGAAGAGCTGCTGCAACAGTTCCAGCGCCCCAGTGACAACGTTGTGGTCTCGGTGCTGTGTGTGATGCAAAGTCAGTTCATAAACCTACAACCACAGAAACACAGGTGTGCTGGTCATGGCTCTGTTTCGTTTGTTTTTAACTGATTTGAGAGAAGGAGAGAAATATCTCATCTGCTGGATTGCTCTTCAAATGCCCACACAACCAGGCCGATGCAAGAGCCAGGAACTCAATCCAGGACTCCAACGTGGGTGGCAGGGACCCAGTTATTCCAGCCATCACCTGCCTGCTGCCCCCAGTGATTCACATTAGCACAAAGTCAGAAACAGGAGAAAAGATGGGACTTGAACTTAGACACCCCAAAGTGGGATGCAGGAGTCCCAAATGGCACCTTAACCATTATGCCAAATGCCTGCCTTTGGTCATGGTTTTCTGGTTTTTCCCCCATCAGATTTATTTATTTGAGAGCAGAGTTACAGACACAGAGAGGGAGAGACAGAGAGAAAGGTCTTCCACCCACTAGTTCACTCCCCAAATGGCTGCAACAGCCAAGAGTTGAGCCAGTACAAAGCCAGACACTTCCTCTGGTCCCCTGCACGGGTGCAGGGGCCCAAGCACTTGGGCCGTCTTCCACTGCTTTCCCAGGCCATAGCAGAGCGCTGGATGGGGAGAGGAGCATCTGGGTCTTGAACCAGCGCCCATCTGGGATGCCAGCACCTCAGGCAGAGGTTTAACTTACTGTGCCACAGCGCCAGCCCCAGACTTGGTTTTACAAATATATTCTACTTTCGGCCGGCGCCGCGGCTCACTAGGCTAATCCTCCGCCTAGCGGCGCCGGCACACCGGGTTCTAGTCCCGGTCGGGGCGCCGGATTCTGTCCCGGTTGCCCCTCTTCCAGGCCAGCTCTCTGCTGTGGCCAGGGAGTGCAGTGGAGGATGGCCCAGGTGCTTGGGCCCTGCACCCCATGGGAGACCAGGAAAAGCACCTGGCTCCTGGCTCCTGCCATCGGATCAGCGCGGTGCGCCGGCCGCAGCGCGCTGGCCGCGGCGGCCATTGGAGGGTGAACCAACGGCAAAGGAAGACCTTTCTCTCTGTCTCTCTCTCTCTCACTGTCCACTCTGCCTGTCAAAAAAAAAAAAATATATATATATATATATTCTACTTTCTTTTTTTTTTTTTTTTTTACTTTTTACAGGCAGAGTGGACAGTAAGAGAGAGAGAGAGACAGAGAGAAAGGCCTTCCTTTGCCGTTGGTTCACCCTCCAATGGCTGCCGCGGCCGGTGCACCACGCTGATCCGGTGGCAGGAGCCAGGTGCTTCTCCTGGTCTCCCATGGGGTGCAGGGCCCAAGCACTTGGGCCATCCTCCACTGCCCTCCCAGGCCACAGCAGAGAGCTGGACTGGAAGAGGAGCAACCAGGACAGAATCTGGCGCCCCGACCGGGACTAGAACCCGGTGTGCCGGCGCTGCAGGCGGAGGATTAGCCTAGTGAGCCGCGGCACCGGCCATCTACTTTCATATTTTTAACATTTATTTTATTTGTTTGAAAGGCAGAGTTACAGAGACAGGGACAGAGAGAGAGAGAAAGAGATCTTCCATCCACCAGTTCACTCTCCAAATAGCCACAATAGCTATGGTTGGTCCAGACAGAAGCCAGAAGAGCAGAACTCCATATGGGTCTCCCACACGGGTGGAAGGCACCCAAGGACTGGACCATCTTCTGCTGCTTCCCCAGGTGCATCAGCAGGGAGCTGGGCAGGAAGCAGAGCAGCCAGGACTTGAACCGGCGCCCAGTTAGGATGTCAGCATTGTGGTGAGCAGTGGCTTAACCCAGTGTGCAATACCACCAGACCTTCACTTTTTTTCTTTTTTTTTTTTTTTTTTTGGACAGGCAGAGTTAGACAGTGAGCGAGAGAGACAGAGAGAGAGTTATAGACAGTGAGAGAGAGACAGAGAGAAAGGTCTTCCTTCCATTGGTTCACTCCCCTAATGGCTGCCACAGCCGGCGCTGCACTGATCCGAAGCCAGGAGCCAGGTGCTTCCTCCTGGTCTCTCATGTGGGTGCAGGGCCCAAGCACTTGGGCCATCCTCCACTGCCCTCCCGGGCCACAGCAGAGAGCTGGCCTGGAAGAGGAGCAACCGGGACTAGAACCCGGGGTGCCAGTGCCGCAGGCGGAGGATTAGCCAAGTGAGCCATGGCCGGCCCCTTCATTTTTTTTTTAATAGGTCTTTTTGGGCTGGATTTCTCCCCCTGAAATTTTCCCTACCATCATGACCAAGTTGGTCACTAGCTTCCACGCTGCTTTCTAAATTTCCGTAGCTTTCTCGTTGTGACATGAATTCCTTCCACTAGAGCAGCAGCATGCTAAGACCTGCATTTTCCAGAGCTGACAAGGGAATAAGGCCCAGCACACCTGAGGATGCAGTCCAGCGGACAGCCTCACAACCAAAGAGCAGATGGAGATGGCTCTGCGTCTCCCCCTCCTTCTCTGTAACTCTTTAAAATAAATAAATAACTTCTAAAATTAAAAAAGTTTTAAAGGCATCATGTCAAAGTGGATTAGTACTTTTAACATTGTATCACATTAGTATATATAAACTTATTTTTCCATTTAGAATTATCAGATAACAGGGCTGGCACTGTGGCGCAGTGGGTTAACGCCCTGGTCTGAAGTGTCAGCATCCCATATGGGTGCCAGTTTGGGACCCAGCTGCTCCACTTCCCATCCAGCTCTCTGCTATGGCCTGGGAAAGCAGTAGAAGATGGCCCAAGTCCTTGGGCCCCTGCACCCATGTGGGTGACCCTGAGGAAGCTCCTGGCTCCTGGCTTCGAATTGGCGCAACTCTGGCCTATGCGGTCAATTGGTGAGTAAACCAGCGAATGGAAGACCTCTCTGTTTGCCTCTCCTCCCTCTGTGTAACTTTGACTTTCAAATAAATAAATAAATCTCAAAAAAAAATTATCATATAAAATAAGAGTTCATGGTAAAATTTGAATCTCAAATAAATAAAAATTTTTAGTATAAGTAAGTCCCATGCAATTTGGCACATATCTATACCACAAATTACTCATTATTTAACTGAAATTCAAATTTCACTGGCATCCTGTACCTTTACTTGGTAAGCTTGCCAACCCTACTTTTAACATCACGGAAGTTCATACACACAGGGCCGGCACTGTGATGCAGTAGTTAAGCCTCTGCCT
Organism: Oryctolagus cuniculus; assembly: GCF_051225735.1. NCBI lineage: Eukaryota > Metazoa > Chordata > Mammalia > Lagomorpha > Leporidae > Oryctolagus > Oryctolagus cuniculus. The sequence goes on along the minus strand of NC_142868.1, from coordinate 1,874,264 downwards.
GCGGCGCCAGCATCCCATATGGGTGCCGGTTTGTGTCCCAGCTGCTCTACTTCCAATCCAGCTCCCTGCTGATGGCCTGGGAAAGCAGTAGAAGATGGCCCAAGTGCTTCGGCCCCTGCACCCACGTGGGAGACCCAGACTGGTCCAGCTCCAGCCATTGTGGTAATCTGGGAGGGAACCAGCAGAGAAGACTTCTCTGTCTCTCCCTCTCTCTGTAACTTTGCCTCTCAAATAAATACTCTTAAAAAAAAAATAAAAAGCAAAAGTCTCACAAAGTCTCACCTTTATCATCTGTTTTAACTCTTTAGATTAAAAAAGTTTTGCTTATTTGAAAGGCGAAGTGACAAGAGGGAGAGGGGGAGAAAGAGAGAGGAGCGACACGGAGATCCACTGATTCAGTCTCCAAATGATTCAACAGCAGGGACAAGACCCGGCCAAAGCTAGGAGTCCAAATCTCCATCTGGGTCTCCTATGTGGAAGCAGGGGACCAAGCACTTAGGCATCCCCCACTGCTTTCCCAGGTACAGCAGCAGGGAGCCGGACGGGCGGGAAGCAGGACAGCTGGGACTCAAACCCTGCTATGCCACGACACTGTTCCCTACGTGAACTCTTCTGATGGAAACCTCCGCAGAGCAAGGGTTGACGAGGGGCAGTCTCCAGCCGAGGTTTGGCCCGAGCCTACTTCTGAACGTGAGATTTCATCCGAACGTGGCCTCTTATCGTCATCTGGGACTGCTTCTGCACTACACTGGCCGAGTCGAGAGCGGCACCAGAGATGGGGCAGCCTGCAAAGCCGCAGCATTCGCCACCTGGCCCATTATGGAAGAGGCTGTGGCACCCGCTCCGGTAACCAGCTCACACCGACTGTACGCCGTTCATTCTGAGCACAGCAGGTCCCTCCCGTTCACCGGGAAAAGCGGAAACCAGCTCCCATGCGTCCCGCACCTCGTCGGACCCTCCTAAACTCCACTGGCAGCGGCAACAAGTCCCCGTGCCCCAGTGGGCACCATTTAAATCTTTCTCTTTTACTTGAAAGTCAGAGTTCCAGAGACCAAGAGGGAGAGACACAGAGCAAAGGGGGACAGAGATCTTCCGTCTGTTGCCCAGATGGCCACAGCAGGCGGGAGCCGGGCCAGGACCAAGCCAGGAGCTTCATCCACATCTCCCCAGTGGGTGGCAGGAGCACAAACACTTCAGCCGTCCTCTGCTGCTTTTCCAAGGCCATTAGCAGGGAGCTGGATCAGAAGTGGAGCAGTTAAACTGTACATGTTCTACCTAGAAGTCTAAAACGTATGGACCTTACCATGTGCACATGAATATCATTCACTGCAAAGCCTATTAATGTGACCCAATTCAAAATGAAAGAAAAAGGAAGGTCATAATTACTGTGTGTCCCAAGGGTAATAGTCAAATGGATTATCTTTTATTATCATCCTTACTTCCGTACAATTATCCAGCATGTTGTTTTGCTACATAATTGGATCACAGATTTTGCTGGTTTTCCTAAAGCCACTGTTCTTCTCCAACTCCGTGCTAACAACATGCCGGCGCCGTCTTCCCTCTTCCCCACTTCCAGGTGTAGCGTCTGCTGCAGGAGTTACTCGGAGCTCCTAATCTGAACTCTGCACAGCTATCACCTAGAACCCTCTCAGCACAGTCCTGGGTTAGATGCCTCTCTCTCGGCTCAATCGCTCTCGGCACAGTCCTGGGTTAGATGCCTCTCTCTCGGCTCAATCGCTCTCGGCACAGTCCTGGGTTAGATGCCTCTCTCGGCTCAATCGCTCTCAGCACAGTCCTGGGTTAGATGCCTCTCTCGGCTCAATCGCTCTCGGCACAGTCCTGGGTTAGATGCCTCTCTCGGCTCAATCGCTCTTGGCACAGTCCTGGGTTAGATGCCTCTCTCGGCTCAATCGCTCTCGGCACAGTCCTGGGTTAGATGCCTCTCTCGGCTCAATCGCTCTCAGCACAGTCCTGGGTTAGATGCCTCTCTCTCCGACTTCAGGGCTTCCCCTTGTGGCAGGAATGTATCCTCAAGTAATGCTTTCAGAGAGCACTGAGCTCTTGCATGCCTACCAGGACCCACACTTTGTCCCCCCACACTTCTCAGCATGCCTCCCTGCTCGGCATACCAGTCGCAGGTGCAGGGCAGAGGTACTCACCACTGCACCCAGTGCACGCCACACTGGATTCCCAGCACCCATCCCAGTGCCTCGCACAAAGACGGAGCTCAAACAAGTTACCAAGTGGAGGAGCACACTGACGAGCCCAGCTTTAGAACATGGCGGCAGCAGTCTCTGGGCCAGGCAGGGGTTTACATGGTGTGCACAACATTCCACATAACTTGAAAGGACAAGATACACACAGGTCATGGACTAAAGGTTGACCCCCATGATGGCAGCTGAGCCATCCTGCCCCAGAGTCCATTCTCGGCTCTGCTGCTTCCTAATGAAATTAAGTGGCAGGGGCCAGTGCTGTGGTGCAGCAGGAAAAGCCACCGCCTGCAGTGCTACATCCCGTATGAGCGCCAGTTCGAGTCCCGGCTGCTCCACTTCCTGTCCAGCTCTCTGCTATGGCCTGGGAAGGCAGCAGAAGATAGTCCAAGTGCTTGGGCCCCTGCACCCACATGGGAGACCCGTAAGAAATTCCTGGCTCCTGGCTTCAGATCCATGCAGCTCCTACTGTTGCAGCCAACCAGGGAGTGAACCAGCGAATGGAAAACCTCTCTTTCTCTCTCTCTGCCTCTCCTTCTCTCTATGTAACTCTGACTTTCAAATGAATAAATAAATCTTTAAAAAAAAGGAAATTAAGTGATTTTTTTTAATTTTTAAGATTTATTTATTTATTTATTTGAGAGACAGAGAGAGAGAGAGAGAGTCTTCCATCAGCTAGTTCACTCCCCAAACAGCTGCAACAGCTGGGGCTGGGCCAAGCCAAAGCCAGGAGCTTCCTCCAGATCTCCCAAGTGGGTGCAAGGGCCAAGTACTTGGGTCACTCTCTGCTGCTTCCCCAGGCAAATTAGCAGGGAGCTGGACAGGAAGTGGAGCAGCCAGGACACGAACCAGTGCCTATATGAGATGTGAGTGTCACAGGCAGCAGCCTAACCTACCGTGGCTCTGTGAATGTGCGTCCCTGCAGCCCAGGGCTAGGGTCAACCCTGCACCCTCCTACCTGCACAAGTTGCTCTGCTGAGGGACAGACTTCCATTTCTTTCCGTGTCACCCCAAAGCTGCCTTTCAGGCTCGTATCCTTGACCTGCTGCTGCAGCAAGGGCACCAGATACCGCAGCGTGAGCAGCACGCCCAGGACCAGCGGCGTGGAATGTTCTTCCTCCACAGGAACCAGCAGACCTACAAAGGCGGCAACAGGACCCTCAACCCGGGATTCAGGGCTTGTCGAGCCAAGAGACCCGCAGGAAAGCCCTGGATGCGCCTGGCCGTGAGGGACAAAGGCAGCACATGACCTGGTGCATCGCCAAGGCGGGCAGTCACTTAGAGCAAGCGATCCACGGCTCACCTCAGCACTTCTGGCCTTGACTTCAGTCACTCATACTGAAGGAGACATTGTCGACTGACCTACCAGAACCCACAGGGACCTGAGCCCTCACAGATGGAGGGCCAGGCTGACGCGGGCAGAACCAGCGCCCAGCTAGGTGCCCTTCAGCACGGCTGCATCTGCCAGCCACAGAACCCCAACACGGCTCCCGTTATCAGTCTGCCACTGCCAAGCGACGTGGCCTGCGAGCCGAGGGGCTGTCCAGTGCTGGACTCTCAGGTCTCTCCTGAGCCAAAGCTGCACGTCCCACTCACCGACTCTGCTTACCTAAGAGCACGTTCAGCAGCCAGCTGTAGAAGTACTGGGTCCTCCGCGAGTGCTGGCAGACGCTCACAGCCGCGCTGGCCGCCGTGCGCCGGACAGCAGGGGAGCTCGACTTCAGGTTCGCTATGAAAGCCTTTAAGAGAACCTGGGAAGCAAAAGTCCATGGAGATAAAAGATAAAGCTCCGGTGAAACTTACCACATATTTCATACAATCCGACTTCAACCAGAAGCTCCAAACTCCTGCAAGGGAAACAGCCGGGGATGGATGAATTGGGTCAAGAAACCTGCACTACAGTGGCTGAGGTCACAGAAACACTGGGGAGGGTGTGCAAGAAGTCCCCATCACAAGAGACCGCTTGAAAATGGGAAATCAGAGTTCTAGGCCCAGGGAAGGGGGGCAGGGGGGCAAAGAGACTCCCTCAGAGAGTCCACGGGGAGAATGCTGGGCTCCTGGGGATCACCTCGTGCACCGGGAACAAAGAGGAACTGCGCTTCTACTTGACCTAAAGACCCAATTCGTGACCCTCAGTCCTCTGGCCCCAGTCTGGCCCTGATGTTCTGTGACAGCAAACCCCATCCTTCCCAGAGGAGAGGCAGGACTGTGCTCTCTGCTGGATGAAGACGTGACCCCTACGTTCCCCTCAGAAGGGAGGAGGAGGGTCCCAACATGAAGTCTTCAGACCCCTCATCACGCCTGCCCCTCCCTATGTACCTCAGGGTGGCAGACAAGAAAATCAAGGGGCAGCAGCAGAAGAATCAGGGGCAGGAGGATCATCCGGGGATCATGAGAAAGTCTTACCAACGGCCCCCTTAAACCCTTACCCTGATTTAAGAAAAGGAGCGTCCTCCTAGACAGGGGTCTCATCGGCCAACCAAACACTTTCCAATGTTGATCCCAGGGATCAGGCACAAATGCAGATCTCAGAGAGGTAATTAAGGCAATGAAAGTCTGCTACCAGGTCACAAAGTGTCTCTAAGGCATTTGAAATTCAACAGGAGAAAGAAGAGGACCCCCTCCCCACTTTCCTACTAAGACTTAAAGATCAAAAGAGAAAATACTCTGGACTGGATCCAGAGGAACCAGGATTTTTAAAAGCTAATTTTATAACCAACAGGTGGTCTGACATCACAAAGAAATTACAGAAGATTGATGGGTAGAATGAAAAATAACTGAGGAACTATTTAGGGAAGCACAGAAAGTCTTCATGAGAGGGAAGAGGAAAAGCAGAAACGGCGGAAATCACGGTTTCCCACTGCAGATCGAAAGCCTGCTCACCAAGAAGGCGAAACCCCAAGTTACAGCGTGGAGGAAACTTACGGACGAAACCTGAAGGGGACCACAACACTTTTGTTTCACACTGGAGCTGCCTATTCTTGCCTGATGTTCCAACCAAAAGGTACAGAATTCTCCACAGAAAAACTGACGTCGTCAGTGGTAAAGGGGGAGAGGTTCCAAGCTCCAATACTTAATTAAAAAACAATTTTATGGGTCATTTTTATATGCACCTAAGGTAGAAATTAATCTTCCAGGAGGAGATCCAATTGTGAGGTTAAGATTATGAGTAGGCCGGCGCCGCGGCTCACTAGGCTAATCCTCCACCTGCGGCGCTGGCACACCGGGTTCTAGTCCCGGCTGGGGCACCGGTTCTGTCCTGGCTGCTCCTCTTCCCGTCCAGCTCTCTGCTTTGGCCCAGGAGTGCAGTGGAGGATGGCCCAAGTGCTTGGGCGCTGCATCCGCATGGGAGACCGGGAGGAAGCACCTGGCTCCTGGCTTCGGATCGGCGCGGCGCGCCAGCCGCAGCACACCAGCCATAGCGGCCATTTTGGGGGGTGAACCAATGGAAAAGGAAGACCTTTCTCTCTGTCTCTCTTTCTCTAACTCTGCCTGTCAAAAATAAATAAATAAATAAATAAATAAATAAATTTAATAAAAGATTAGGAGCAGACAAGGTGCAAATAAAAGTGAAGGAAAGGGGCAACACTGTGGCACAGTGGGTTAATCCTCTGCCTGCAGCACCAGCATCCCACATGGGCGCTGGTTTGAGTCCCGGCTATACCACTTCCGATCCAGCTCTCTACCAAGGCCTGGGAAAGCAGTGGAAGATGGCCCAAGTGCTTGGGCTCCTGTACCCACGTGCAAGACCCGGAAGAAGCTCCTGGCTCCTGGTTTCTGACTGGCTTAGCTTCCGCCACTGCGGACATTTGGGGACTAAAGGATAGAAGACCTTTTCTCTCTGTCTCTCCCTCTCACTGTCTGTAATTGTCTCTCTCAAATAAATAAAATCTTAAAAAAAAAAAAAAAAAAAAAAAAAACTAAAGGAAAAAGGCTTTACAACCAGTAATAGAGGGAATAAACTGATCCTTATGTGAATTGCATGTTCCCAGTCAAGCTTTAAGACTAAAAAATCTGGAGAAGGACCTTATAAATAGCAAGGGAGGGGCCAGCACTGTGGCGTAGCAGGTAAAGCCGCCACCTGCAGCACCAGCATCCCATATGGGCACTGGTTCCAGTCCCAGCCGCTCCACTTTCGATCCAGCTAACGACCTGGAAAAGCAGTGGAAGATGCCCCAAGTCCCAGGGCTGCTGCACCACGTGGGGGACCCGGAAGTACCTGGCGCCAATCAAACTGACAACTACTATTTACAGTGATTCAGTTACTTCACTGAATTCTTCAGATTCAAGATCTCCCTTCATCATTCCAAAACTCAGGACATTGGTTTTAACAGCTTCTTAATAAAACAAGAAAACTGAGAAAAAAAAAAAAAAGAGAGAGAGAGGCTGAATCATTTATCCAGGGCCACACAGCTAATAAAACCTGAATCTTCACACTACTAACAGGTATTCTTTCATTTCCGCCTCAGCCACGTGAGTACCCTTGATGGCTCATTTTTCAGAGTAAAAAGGAAACAAACTTAGAGTGCTGGACAATCTGCCTAAAGGGACAGAGCCAGCAGTGAGGACAGTGCTCCGACCACTGCACCACTGACCACAGCACTCACCCACAAAAGAGCGGATGGCCAAGAACCCTATCACCTGCAGGCCACATCACGGAGTGACCGTAATGCAGATTTGCAGGTGGCTGTGGACAGGAAGCCACTTGACTTCACAGCGACAAGGCACGTCAGCAAGCTTCCTGCTCCCTGCAGGCCTGGAACAGTCACACTGCCTCTGGTCGACCTTGCACACCTAGAACCAATCTGCTCTGGAAAATCCCTTCCAATGTGCATCTGTAAACCGTCTCTCTAACCACCCCCAGACAAGAAAGCGGAGTGGAAGCACAGTTGGCCACATGAGGGCAGTGGAAATTCCACGAGCACTCTCAGCGGACTGCTGCTCCAAAGCCCGAACACCCACAAGCCTGTTCACTACATCATTCACATGCCTGTGAACCGAGGCAACCATCATACCTTAATTTCATTGTCATTCGCAAAATTTCCAAACGAAGCCATAATTTTGGGAACAGCTGCAGCCAGGGTCTCCTGGACTGATTCCTCAGGTCTCTTGCTTGTTCGCGTCAGGCACGGCAGGAGGTTTACTAGGTAAGGCCTACATGTGTGAGAGGAACATCAGTTACTCCTGCAGAGAACTAATGCGAAGACAAGCAACCACTTATCTGTTGGGGAACAGCCAGTTTTACATGCAAAACAATCCCGAACAGAGACAGGCCAAAGCTCCATGAAAGAACTTGGAGGACGCTGGCAGCCGAAGCACAAACGTGGGAGACTCATCCTGCACTCCTCCCACAATCACAGAGGACGCCGATAGGCTGGCTTTAAGAAGTACTGGCAGGAAGCCGGTGCTGTGGCGCAGCGGGTTAACGCAATGGTCTGAAGCACTGGCATCCCATATGGGCGCCGGTTTGAAACCTGGCTGCTCCAGTTCCGATCCAGCTCTCTGCTGTGGCCTGGGAAAGCAGCGGAAGATGGCCCAAGTACTTGGTCCCTGCACCCACGTAGGAGACCTGGAAGAAGCTCCTGGCTCCGGATTGGCACAGCTCCGGCCGTTGCAACCAACTGGGGAGTGAATCAGCAGATGGAAGACCTCTCTCTCCTCTCTGTGTAACTCTGACTTTCAAATAAATAAATAAAAGTACTGGTGGGGCAGGCTCTGTAGTGTAATGAAAAAAGCCATCTCCATGGAGCTGGCACTGTGGCAGAGCAGGTGAAGCCACCGCCTGCAGGCTGGCATCCCATGTTGGCGCCGGTTCAAGTCTCAGCTGCTCCACTTCCAACCCAGCTCCCTGCTATGGCCTGGGAAAGTAGTGGAGGATGGCCCAGTGCTTGGGCCCCCGCACCCGCGTGGGAGACCCAGGAGAACCTCCCGGCTCCTGGCTTTGGATAGGTGCAGCTCTGGCCGTTGTGGCCATCTGGGGAGTGAACCAGCGCATAGAAGATCTCTCTGCCTCTACTTCTCTCTCTGTGTAACTCTGATTTACAAGTAAATAAAATAAATCTTTAAAAAAAGAGAGAGAGAGAAAAGCCACCTCCAGCAGCACCAGCGCCAGTGCAAGTCCCGGCTGCTCCACTTCTAATCCAGCTCCCTGCTAACATGCCTGGGGAAGCAGCAGAGGACAGCCACATGCTTGGGCCCAGGCATCCACGTAGGAGACCAGGATGAAATTCACGGCTCCTGCCTTTGGCCTGGCCCAGTGCTGGATGTTTTGGCCATCTGAGGAGTGAAACAGCAGATGGAAGACCTCTCTCTGTCTCTCTCTCTCTCTCTCTTTCTGCTTTTCACATAAATACATAAATCAAAAAAAAAAAAAAGTATCGGCAGTCAATTACAATAGTTCTTAAAATACTCATTTTCGGGGCCAGCGCTGAGGCATAGAGGGTAAAAAGCCACTGCCTGCAGTGCTGGCATCCCATGTGGGCACCAGTTCAAGTCCCTGATGCTCCACTTCTGATTCAGGTCCCTGCTAATGCACCTGGGAAAGCAGCAGAAGATGGTCCGAGCCCTTGGGCCTCTGCACCTGAGTGAGAAACCTGCAAGAAGCTCTTGGCTCCTGGCTTTGGATCAGCCCAGCTCTGGCCATTGCAGCCATTTGGGGAGTGAACCATCAGATATAAGATCTCTCTCTCTGTGCCTCAGCCTCTCTATAACTCTGCTTTTCAAATATATAAATAAATCTTTAAAAAATAATTTAAAATATTCATAATTTCAACTGGAAAATAGATAATACAAGAAAATACCACTTTAAACAGAAAAATTAAGAAATCAGGGGGCTGGTGCAGTGGTGTAGCAGGTAAAGCCGCCAACTGCAGTGCTGGCATTCCATATGGGCACTGGTTCGAGTCCCAGCTGCTCCACTTCCAATCCAGCTCTCTGCTATGGCCTGGAAAAGCACAGATGGCCCAAGTGCTTGGGCCTTTGCACCGAGTGGGAGACCCAGAAGAAGCTCCTGGCTCCTGGCTTTGGATCGGCGCAGCTCTGGCTGTTGCAGCCATCTGGGGAGTGAACCAGCAGATGGAAGACCTCTCTGTCTATCTCTCCTTCTCTGTAACTCTTTCAAAATAAATCAATCTTAAAAAAAAAAAAAAAAGAAAGAAAAAAGAAATCAGAATAATGCTTATTTTAAAAAGGAGAGTTTACATATAAACTTTTTTATTTTATTTTATTTTATTTTATTTTATTTTTTTTTTGGACAGGCAGAGTGGACAGTGAGAGAGAGAGACAGAGAGAAAGGTCTTTCTTTTGCCATTGGTTCACCCTCCAATGGCCGCCGCGGCCGGCGTACCATGCTGATCCGATGACAGGAGCCAGGTACTTATCCTGGTCTCCCATGGGGTGCAGGGCCCAAGGACTTGGGCCATCCTCCACTGCACTCCCGGGCCACAGCAGAGAGCTGGTCTGGAAGAGGGGCAACTGGGACAGAATCCGGCGCCCCGACCGGGACTAGAACCCGGTGTGCCGGCACCACAAGGCGGAGGATTAGCCTAGTGAGCCGCGGCGCCGGCCTCATATAAACTTTTAAACGTATGAAAAATATGTATTCGGTAATACACAGGCCTGGAGCTGCCCAGATGCCTGCCAGGGGTTTGCCCTTCGGCCCCTACTGGCAAAGACAGGCAGTGAACAGAACCACAGAGCAAAACCCATGGGGGTACCTGGGATATTTTATTAGATAGGGAAGTCGGTGTTGGGGCCTCTCAGAGGAGGTGACACTTTTGCTTAAACCCTGGGAGTAGAATAAACCAGTATCAGAAGGAAGAGAAGTCTGACTCGCCTGAAGAACTAAGCAGGGTAAGGGAGTGTCATCACCCACATACTTTTTCCCCCAAAGATTTATTTGGGGCTGGTGCCGTGGCGCAGCGGGTTAAGCCGCCACTTACAATGCCAGCATCCCTTATGGGTTCAAGTCTCAGCTGCTCTGCTTCCGATCCAGCTCCCTGCTGATGCGCCTGTGAAAGCAGCAGAGGATGGCCCAAGTGCTTGGGCCCCTGCATCCATGTGCAAAGCCCAGAAGAAGCTTCTGACTCCTGGCTTTGGCCTGGCCCAGTACTGGCCATTGTAGCCATCTGGGGAATGAACCAGCAGATGAAAAATACCTCTGTCTCTCCTCTCTCTATCACTCCAACTTTCAAATAAGTAAATAAATCCTTAAAAAAAAAAAAAAAAGATTTATTTATTTGAAAGGCAGAGTTACAGAGAGGAGGCGAGAAAGAGAACTTTCTTCTGACACTTCACTCCCCAAAAGGCCACAATGGCCAGGGCTGGGCAGGCCAAAGCAAAAACCCAGGAGGCAGGAGCTTCTTCTGGGTTGTCCACGTGGATGGCAGGGGCCTAAGGACTTGAACTATCTTTTGCTGCTTTACCAGGCCATTAGCAGGGAGCAGGATTGGAATGAAGCAGCTGGGGACACAAACTAGAGCCCGTAGAGATGCCAGCATAGCAGGCAGGAGCTTTAACCCCTACACCACAATGTCGGCCTGCCAAATATTTTCCAAGGTCACTGAGGCTACCATGGGAGAACTGAGACGTGTCGTTTCAGAATATGACAAATTTGGTCGGTGCCGTGGCTCACTAGGCTAATCCTCTGCCTGTAGCGCCGGCACCCCGGGTTCTAGACCTGGTCGGGGCGCCGGATTCTGTCCCGGTTGCTCCTCCTCCTGTCAGGCCTCTGCTGTGGCCAGGGAGTGCAGTGGAGGATGGCCCAAGTACTTGGGCCCTCCACCCCATGGGAGACCAGGAGAAGCACCTGGCTCCTGCCTTCGGATCAGCACGGTGTGCCGGCCGCAGCAGCCATTGGAGGGTGAACCAACGGAAAAGGAAGACCTTTCTCTCTGTCTCTGCCTGTTCAAAAAAAAAAAAAAGAATATGACAAATTTTTCAAAATAAAGATACTAAAAGAAAAGTTATACTGTGTAAACAGAAATTTCCTTAGTGACTTGTACCTCCGTGGCCATGTAAGATTTATTAATTCTAATTTATCTGCAGGGCAGAGACACAGACAGAGACAGGGAGCTCTTCCATCCGCAGGGTCCACTCCCCCAAGCCTACAACAGCTGGGTCTGGGCAAGGCCAAGGCCAGGGGCATCTCCTATGTGGTTGCAGGGACCCAGGAAGCTGAGGCAGCAACCGCTGCCTCCCAGGGTCTGCGTCCGCAGGAAGCCGGGACTTGCACAGGGCACTGCGACATGGGACATGGGCATCCCACGCGGTGACTTCACTGCTGCGCCAGCCGCCACCTCTGCCGTGTCACATCAACAGCAGTGGAGCTGAGAACCTATGGGACTCAAGCACACTTTGGAGTTGAGGACAGAGGGAAGGGGGTGACAAAGTGGTCCAGCTTTCGCTTTTCAACTAATTAAGACAGAACTCAACTAAACTAGCCAAAACTTTATTCACAGCTCAACATTCAGTCGGCGATGAGGCTGCTGTCCCACCCTTCAACTGCTCACAGAGCGCCTTCTAGGCAACTCTGTGTGCAGACGCTGCGCCGGCTCAGGCAGCAGCAGAGAACAACACAGCCCTCGGTCACAAATCCCCTGAGTCTTTTGGAAGAGGCTGGGGTAGAAAACAAACAAGCACCTGACGGCGTGTATAGGAATATTTCTTTTCTTTTCTTTTCTTTTTTTTTTTTGAGAGGCAGAGTGGACAGTGAGAGAGAGAGACAGAGAGAAAGGTCTTCCTTTGCCGTTGGTTCACCCTCCAGTGGCCGCTGCAGCCGGCGCGCTGTGACCTGCACATCGCGCTGATCCAATGGCAGGAGCCAGGTGCTTCTGGTCTCCCATGGGGTGCAGGGCCCAAGCACTTGGGCCATCCTCCACTGCCCTCCCAGGCCACAGCAGAGAGCTGGACTGGAAGAGGAGCAACCAGGACAGAATCTGGCGCCCCGACCGGGACTAGAACCCGGTGTGCCGGCACCACAGGTGGAGGATTAGCCTAGTGAGCCGCGGCGCCGGCTTTTTTTTTTTTTTTTTTTTTTTTTTTTTTTGAGAGGCAGAGTGGACAGTGAGAGAGAGACAGAGAGAAAGGTCTTCCTTTGCCGTTGGTTTACCCTCCAATGGCCGCCACGCCCGGCACGCTGCGGCCGGTGCACCGCACTGATCCGAAGGCAAGAGCCAGGTACTTATCCTGGTCTCCCATGGGGTGCAGGGTCCAAGCACTTGGGCCATCCTCCACTGCACTCCCTGGCCACAGCAGAGAGCTGGCCTGGAAGAGGGGCAACCGGGACAGAATCCGGTGCCCCAACTGGGACTAGAACCCGGTGTGCCGGCGCAGGAATATTTCTAACGGGCACTGGAAGACAGGGAAAACAAGCACCTGACAGCGTGTACAGGAGTATTTCTAACGGGCCTGGAAGACAGGGAAAACAAGCACCTGACGGCGTGTACAGGAGTATTTCTAACGGGCACTGGAAGACAGGGAAAACAAGCACCTGACGGCGTGTACAGGAGTATTTCTAACGGGCACTGGAAGACAGGGAAAACAAGCACCTGACGGCGTGTACAGGAGTATTTCTAACGGGCACTGGAAGACAGGGAAAACAAGCACCTGACGGCGTGTACAGGAGTATTTCTAACGGGCCTGGAAGACAGGGAAAACAAGCACCTGACGGCGTGTACAGGAGTATTTCTAACGGGCACTGGAAGACAGGGAAAACAAGCACCTGACAGCGTGTACAGGAGTATTTCTAACGGGCCTGGAAGACAGGGAAAACAAGCACCTGACGGCGTGTACAGGAGTATTTCTAACGGGCCTGGAAGACAGGGAAAACAAGCACCTGACGGCGTGTACAGGAGTATTTCTAACGGGCCTGGAAGACAGGGAAAACAAGCACCTGACGGCGTGTACAGGAGTATTTCTAACGGGCCTGGAAGACAGGGAAGCCCCTTGAAGAAAGGACACTGGAACTGAGACCCAGCAGATCAACAGTCGTCGGTCCCCAAACCAGAAACGGCGACCCAGTGCACAACCTACCTGCATTTCTGAGGCCGAACCAGGTGAGCCAGCTCAGCAAACCTCCACAGGGCAGCACGCAAGCTTCGAGGGGCACCATTCTGAGGGTTTAACGAGTGACAGGTTACACGCAGGAGGCACACACTCTAATCACTAACAGGGGCGCATGAAAATAAAAGCATCTTCTCCCAGCGCTAAGTCTACTTTCAGAGAAAAGGCCACTTCAGTGTGTAGAACTTCTGCTAACCACTGCAGGAAATTTAAGTCTAGTTGGCGCCAATCATGAAGACAAAAAAACCTAAGTTACCATTCTTAATTCCTATCCCATCTAAAAGAAATGGCAAATGATTTTCTGCAGAAAAACAAAACAATAGTCTACTTTACCAAACATTTCCTGCTAACATACTTATTAAATAAAAGATAAAATTTACACAAAGAATAAAACAATACCATTTTTTCAATAATGGAAAATAAAGGTGTACCTTTTTAATTTCCTTATAGAGTTCTAACTGTAACCTTGGAAGATTAGAATCCATCAAAGCCTACAACAAAATACAAGACATTTATTTATAGAAGACATATTCCATTAGTAATTCTAAAGAGAATTAAAGGCAACTAAGATTTTAATTCTTGGACAAAATAAAATAGCAGCTAACATAGGAACCTAGTCACTAAAAATAAGAAGCAAGTACATGCAGGAATGTACTAAATAACCAGATACGCATTCGCATTCACTGGAATAAAAAGGGAGGAGTTACGCTTTCATTATAATCAAATACTATACAAGATCAAAATTAAAATGGCAGTTCAAATCAGTCCTCACGTTCCTGAGGCGAACTGTGAGCCTGACAAGCAGCACGCTCTTGGACCTCACAGGCTCAGGCGACGCCTGAGAAGCCCACACGGCACAGGGGCAGAGCGCGTACCTGAAGACCACAGCCCCTCACTCTGATGGGCCCCCAGCCCAGTGCAGAACCCACAACAGTGAGGAGCCCCACAGCACGTGTCTGCCCCACCCCCCACCCTAGCTGCTGGGCTGAACCAGATGTAACAGCCACATGGCCAACGTCAGCCGAGGAGTGACGGCTAACGGCGTGGCGTCCAGGAGACCGAGCTGGAGGAAGCACCGACTGGAAGGCCCCACTTTCACCCTCCGGAACTTCTCCTCGCACTGGAACTGCAAATGCCTGCCCACCAAGAACGAGCAGTACCAAGCCTCACGGGAAGTCTCCCCTTCCTGGAGACACGTCCATTTCAGGGCCACAGGCTGAGCTGGTCTTTTTTTTTCTTTAGCTGTGTTAATTTACTCAAAAGACAGAGAAACAGAAAGAGGCCTTCCAGCCTCTGGTTCACTCCCCAAATGCCCCCAGCAGCAAGGGCTGGGTCAGGCCAAAGCCGAAAGTCAGGAACTCCATCCGGGTCTCCCATGAGGGTGACGGGACCCAAGTACTTGAGCCACCACCCACGCCCCCAGGTGCGTCAGCAGGAGCTGGGTGGAAGTACAGAGTAGCCAGGACTCCAGCCAGCACTCCGAGGGTCACGTTCTGGGAGATTCTGAAGTATAATATTGTCTCAGAAATTTGTAATTCCCAATTGTGCTGTTGCAGTTTGTACTAAACGTCCTTAAATAAGCAAATCAAACCAAATAAATATTATTTATTTATCTACTTGATAGGCAGAGAGAGCTCTTCCATCCACTGGTTCACTCCCCGGATACTTGCAACAGCCGGGACTGAAACTCAAATACGAGATGTGGGAGACCCCACTGTGTCCCAACCACGGCACCAAGGGCTCACCCCACAAAAATTTTCAAGTAAGACCAGAAGTCTTATTCGAAAGTGTGATCTATCTTGATAAGCATTTTGTAAATTAATATCAAACTTACTCTATAACAAGCAAAACCTACCTCAACTGTCCTAAGAGCAGGGCACTGCCTCCCGCAGAAGCCACCTGAGGGGACGGAGGCCACCACGCACCTCCTCCTCCACCGGCGCCTGCTTCCAGACACACTCAGCCCCCGAGCCCCCAGCTCGGCACCAGCAGCGCCGCCCCGCGCAAGACCCACCCCTCTTCCCTCCGCTGCCCAGGTGCCCGCTGGACTCTCTGCCTGGTCTCTCCCACTGGTCTTCCCCATAAAGCACGCAACAGAAATTTTCAAAAGCTCTCCACTCTGTACCGAGTGAAGCACAAACTCGCTGAGCTGACCCTCCAGGCCCCGACTCTCTGGCGGCATGCGTGGCTCCCCCCATCTCAGAGCCTATGTAGGCTTCCCAGCACCCTCCCGGCAGCGTGGTGCGCCAGGTACGGAGTGTCCAAACTGCTTCACCCCTAGGAAACCACCCAGCCCCCTGACTGCCACACCACACCACGCAGCACCTCAGACTTCATACCACACCCTGGCTTACGTCATGCGCCTCACCACCTCACACAACCATTTACTTGAGGGCACGAGCTGCCAGGCTGCCGCAGGTACATTTTCTACACAAATTTCAAGCAAAAACTCTCCATTTTTTTGGGCTAGACAGGGTCTGGTCCTCATCATACACACACAGCAATACTTCGCAGATGACAGAAGCCCAGATCTCTCACTCCTGACCTGGGGCCATGCACATCCTCCCAGCCCGTCTCTCTGCATCAGGATATCTGCAAATCCACCCACACCCTGCCCGGAATCTGCTCAGCTAGAGGACTCCAGCACAGAGAGAAGAAATGGGACTGCAGGCAAACCCCAGCACACCCAACGTTAGGCAGCAGGCAGAGACGGCAAGAGACTAACGGCGTCTTCTGTTCAGGGCCACGGGTGAGAAGGTGACTCTCTGCACCGGGAGACTGGAAGCAAAGCAGAGGAAAGAAGTAGGGGGACAGCAGGCAGGGAGCCCTGGACCTAGGGCCCGAGGCCCACAGCCCCAGGCCTCCCCCAAGCCAGTCTGTCCAGCAGCCACTGGAAACAGGTCTCTGCAGCAGACAGACAAAAAATGGCCAGCAGCCCAGCAGACCTGGTCATGCTCTGTCTGAGCCTCCCACCTGAGGAACCGCGGGTTCCATGTAGCAGGACATGGACAGCAGCTGGTGCTCCCCTGCCCTTGTATTGCTGGACCAAAGTGTAAGAACTTCCTCACTAAGGAGAATACTTGTCACCGCTGAGAGTGTGCAGAAATTAGTGCACTTAACCCTCACTCACACACACCACACGGTGCTTCCGCCTTCCAGCCGAGGAAAGCGGCTCACAAGACTGCACACGTTTCCCAGAGTTCAGTGCTGAGCGGCAGAGGCAAGACTGCGACACAGACCTGTGTCCTTCCAGGGAAAGCCTGCTGCACCTGCTCAGACACAGAACAGCGGCGGCTGCCTTCCCGCCAAGGCTGCACAGGGAGGGACAATTTCTTGGCCAGTGTAAAACGTGACCACTCTGCAAAGAACGTCCTTGGGAAGAAGCCAAAGAACAACATTACTCTGGGTCTTGATGTGGCAGGGGGCACTCACCCTAGCAGTTAAAATGCCTACGTCCCAGCCTGGAGGGCCTGGACGGATCTCCACCTCTGGCTCCCACTCCAGCTTCCTGTTAGCGTGCACCATGGGAGGCAGCGGTACCCTCCCACCCCCGCAGAGGACCGAGACTGAGTTCCTGACTCCCAGCTTTGGCCTGGCCCAGGCTCGGCTGTGGTGGGCATCTGGGGAGTGAACCAGCAAATGAGAACCCTTAGTCTCACCCCTCCCTCCCGCCCTCTCCCTCCCCACTCCCTCCCTTCCTCCCTCTCTCCCTCTTTACCCCCCCTTCCCTTGGCCACTGTGGGCATTTGGGAAGTGAACCAGCAAATGAGAACCCTCAGTCTCACCCCTCCCTCCCGCCCTCTCCCTCCCTCCCTCCCTCCCTCCCTCCCTCTCTCCCTCTTTACCCCCCCCCCCCCCGGCCACTGCAGGCATCTGGGGAGTGAACCAGCAAATGAGAAATCTGTCTCTTGGACTCTCAAGTAAATAATGGAATAAACACCTTTTTTTAATCGCATTTAAAAATAAAGGCCAAATCCTTGCCATGCAACAAAACCAGAACCAGCACCAGGAAGGGCCCAGGCTTCCACGGCAGCAGCGCCACCCAAGGAGCAGCAGCCGCAGCGCTGCCTCGGGAAACAGAACAGCCGCCCTCACGCTCCCTTCTGCCCCGCGGGCTACGAGGGCGCCCGTGCTTTCCAGGCCTCTTCGTCCTTTTCTGAGGCGTCGCTTCTCCCCAGCTGAGCCCCGACGACGCCAGCGCACAGCCTGCAGAGGCACAGGGCCAGCGCCCAGGGAGGGGAAGGTGCAGACCGCAGGGCCAGTCACTGACCATCCCCTGTCTCTCGGGACAGAAGTCAGCGGTGCCTCCGGAGACACTTCCCAAGCACACCAGCGCCCCACCAGTGCCCTCACTGCCCGAAGCCCTGGAGGCACAAGGGCAAACACAGCTGCTCCCGACAGCGCAGCACAGGGCGCAGGCGCAGGCAGACACCAGAGCACTGCACAGTGCCCCGCCGGCACTCTGACACACGGGCACCCAACAGGGGCCGCCTTCCAGGCCTGCAAGGAGCCGGGCCCCGAGGAGCACATCGTGCGCGGTTCTTACTTTGATGACTTTGTTGAGGCATTCGTCAGCCACCATCCTGACATCCGACTCCGCATCGTCACTGCATAGCAGGAAGAGCTCCATAGCGATGCCCAGGAGTTTCTGAAATTCTGGAGAATTTCTACAAAAAGAAGAGGAGAAGCTGTCACAGCATGAAGAGGCTGAGGAAACGCACTGAGGTACCGTTACCCTGCATGGGGTCTGGCACAGAAAAGGACATCACACAAAAATGAAGGGATTCCAGAGGCCGGCGCTGTGGATAGCGGGAAAGCCACTGCCTGCAGTGCCGGCATCCCATGTAGGCGCCGGTTCTAGTCCCGGCTGCTCCACTTCCAATCCAGCTCCCTGCTATGGCCTGGGATAGCAGTGGAAGATGGCCCAAGTGCTTGGGCCCCTGCACCCGTGTGAGAGACCCGGAGGAAGCTCCTGGCTCCTGGCTTCGGATCAGCACAGCTCCGGCCGCTGCAGCCAATTGGGGAGTGAACCAGCAGATGGAAGATCTCTCTCCCTCCCTCCCTCCCTCCCTCTCTCTCTCTCTCTCTCTCTCTCTCGTATGTGTGTGTGTATATATATATATGTATGTGTGTGTGTGTATATATATATAAACTCTTTCAAATAAGTAAAAAATAAATTTTAAAAAAATTAAGGAAATCCATATAAAGCATGGCACTTACTCCATGCTATATTAATAATGATTCCTTTACTGAAAAACATACCACACTAAGGTAAAACACCACTAACTGGGGTAAATGAACATGAGGTATGTGGGAATTCTCTGATCTATCTGCAATACAAAATTAAGTCTATTAACAAAACAAGAGAGACTGTACAAAATAAGTCTCATGTGTTCTTAAATTTTAAGTTTTTTATTCTTTTTACATTTTAATTTAAAAACTAAAAAAGACACTGCTTCAGAAACTTGAATCCGAGACAGCCCGTTGCTTTCAGTCCTCCTGTCAATCACGGAACTGTGAAAATCAGCCCAACAACTGACCTCTCCTACTCCCCTTTCATCTGTTTTTAGGATGCTCGGAAGCTCAACCACACTGCACTGCACTCCACGTGATCACGGTCAGCTGTGCTGTACGGTGAGTGCCACAGAAACTGGAGTCTGCATGCTTTCTGTAACTATTCAAAAACGAAACGCTGGAGGACTGAGCCCGCTCAGGCTGTTAGCTACAAGCGGACCTCACAGCACTGTGCACTATCACACCAGTAACACAGGGAGTGTTCCCAAAGTAATCCCAAGAATGCAAATCCCAGTAGTGCCGGGGATGTGCTATTCCTGAAGCGTCAAGACCAGACTGCTGCCCGTGCCACCCTAAAGCACAGACAGGCTCTGAAACGGAGCCCTCCCCCGTATCTCCAGGTAGAACACATCAGTAACGATCACGAAGCAAACCCGCCACCTGCAATCCTGCAGCCTCCTCCGTGGGGAGCACACCACGAGGCACGCAAGGGCAGCAAAGGCTCCGACGACGTCAGACACTGAGCTCACCCCAAGGCCAGGCTGCCCACAAAGGCTGCTGGGACCTGCATGGAGAAGTGCTCATTTCCTGACAGACACGCCAAAATGATAAACATGCAAGACGAATTGTAGTATTTCATATAATGCAATATATCAAACTCTTATTTCAAACAAAATAAATGTGGATCACTGACACATACAACAAGTTTTTTACAATACATCTCAACCTGGAGGGGCAGGGGTGGCCCAGTGAGTTAAGCTGCTCCTCAGAGAGCCTGGCTCGAGTCCAGAGTGCTCCGAGCCCCTAATTCAGCTTCTTGCTGATGCACCGGAGAGGCAGCAGAGATGGCCCAGGCACTTGGGTTCCGCCATTCAGAGGGACTTCCTAGTTCCGGCTTCAGCCTGGCCCAGCCCTGGCTGTAGGGTTCCGCCATTCAGAGGGACTTCCTAGTTCCGGCTTCAGCCTGGCCCAGCCCTGGCTGTTGGGTTCCGCCATTCAGAGGGACTTCCTAGTTTCTGGCTTCAGCCTGGCCCAGCCCTGGCTGTAGGGTTCCGCCATTCAGAGGGACTTCCTAGTTCCGGCTTCAGCCTGGCCCAGCCCTGGCTGTAGGGTTCCGCCATTCAGAGGGACTTCCTAGTTTCTGGCTTCAGCCTGGCCCAGCCCTGGCTGTTGGGTTCCGCCATTCAGAGGGACTTCCTAGTTTCCGGCTTCAGCCTGGCCCAGCCCTGGCTGTTGGGTTCCGCCATTCAGAGGGACTTCCTAGTTTCCGGCTTCAGCCTGGCCCAGCCCTGGCTGTTGGGTTCCGCCATTCAGAGGGACTTCCTAGTTTCTGGCTTCAGCCTGGCCCAGCCCTGGCTGTTGGGTTCCGCCATTCAGAGGGACTTCCTAGTTTCTGGCTTCAGCCTGGCCCAGCCCTGGCTGTAGGGTTCCGCCATTCAGAGGGACTTCCTAGTTTCTGGCTTCAGCCTGGCCCAGCCCTGGCTGTTGGGTTCCGCCATTCAGAGGGACTTCCTAGTTTCTGGCTTCAGCCTGGCCCAGCCCTGGCTGTTGGGTTCCGCCATTCAGAGGGACTTCCTAGTTTCTGGCTTCAGCCTGGCCCAGCCCTGGCTGTTGGGTTCCGCCATTCAGAGGGACTTCCTAGTTTCTGGCTTCAGCCTGGCCCAGCCCTGGCTGTTGGGTTCCAGCATTCAGAGGGACTTCCTAGTTCTGGCTTCAGCCTGGCCCAGCCCTGGCTGTTGGGTTCCAGCATTCAGAGGGACTTCCTAGTTTCTGGCTTCAGCCTGGCCCAGCCCTGGCTGTTGGGTTCCGCCATTCAGAGGGACTTCCTAGTTTCTGGCTTCAGCCTGGCCCAGCCCTGGCTGTTGGGTTCCGCCATTCAGAGGGACTTCCTAGTTTCTGGCTTCAGCCTGGCCCAGCCCTGGCTGTTGGGTTCCGCCATTCAGAGGGACTTCCTAGTTTCTGGCTTCAGCCTGGCCCAGCCCTGGCTGTAGGGTTCCGCCATTCAGAGGGACTTCCTAGTTTCTGGCTTCAGCCTGGCCCAGCCCTGGCTGTAGGGTTCCGCCATTCAGAGGGACTTCCTAGTTTCTGGCTTCAGCCTGGCCCAGCCCTGGCTGTTGGGTTCCAGCATTCAGAGGGACTTCCTAGTTTCCGGCTTCAGCCTGGCCCAGCCCTGGCTGTTGGGTTCCGCCATTCAGAGGGACTTCCTAGTTTCTGGCTTCAGCCTGGCCCAGCCCTGGCTGTTGGGTTCCGCCATTCAGAGGGACTTCCTAGTTCTGGCTTCAGCCTGGCCCAGCCCTGGCTGTTGGGTTCCGCCATTCAGAGGGACTTCCTAGTTTCTGGCTTCAGCCTGGCCCAGCCCTGGCTGTTGGGTTCCGCCATTCAGAGGGACTTCCTAGTTCTGGCTTCAGCCTGGCCCAGCCCTGGCTGTTGGGTTCTGCCATTCAGAGGGACTTCCTAGTTCTGGCTTCAGCCTGGCCCAGCCCTGGCTGTAGGGTTCCGCCATTCAGAGGGACTTCCTAGTTCTGGCTTCAGCCTGGCCCAGCCCTGGCTGTTGGGTTCCGCCATTCAGAGGGACTTCCTAGTTTCTGGCTTCAGCCTGGCCCAGCCCTGGCTGTTGGGTTCCGCCATTCAGAGGGACTTCCTAGTTCTGGCTTCAGCCTGGCCCAGCCCTGGCTGTAGGGTTCCGCCATTCAGAGGGACTTCCTAGTTTCTGGCTTCAGCCTGGCCCAGCCCTGGCTGTTGGGTTCCGCCATTCAGAGGGACTTCCTAGTTCTGGCTTCAGCCTGGCCCAGCCCTGGCTGTTGGGTTCTGCCATTCAGAGGGACTTCCTAGTTCTGGCTTCAGCCTGGCCCAGCCCTGGCTGTAGGGTTCCGCCATTCAGAGGGACTTCCTAGTTCTGGCTTCAGCCTGGCCCAGCCCTGGCTGTTGGGTTCCGCCATTCAGAGGGACTTCCTAGTTTCTGGCTTCAGCCTGGCCCAGCCCTGGCTGTTGGGTTCCGCCATTCAGAGGGACTTCCTAGTTTCCGGCTTCAGCCTGGCCCAGCCCTGGCTGTAGGGTTCCGCCATTCAGAGGGACTTCCTAGTTTCCGGCTTCAGCCTGGCCCAGCCCTGGCTGTTGGGTTCCAGCATTCAGAGGGACTTCCTAGTTTCTGGCTTCAGCCTGGCCCAGCCCTGGCTGTTGGGTTCCGCCATTCAGAGGGACTTCCTAGTTTCTGGCTTCAGCCTGGCCCAGCCCTGGCTGTAGGGTTCCGCCATTCAGAGGGACTTCCTAGTTTCCGGCTTCAGCCTGGCCCAGCCCTGGCTGTAGGGTTCCGCCATTCAGAGGGACTTCCTAGTTTCCGGCTTCAGCCTGGCCCAGCCCTGGCTGTTGGGTTCCGCCATTCAGAGGGACTTCCTAGTTTCCGGCTTCAGCCTGGCCCAGCCCTGGCTGTTGGGTTCCAGCATTCAGAGGGACTTCCTAGTTTCTGGCTTCAGCCTGGCCCAGCCCTGGCTGTAGGGTTCCGCCATTCAGAGGGACTTCCTAGTTTCCGGCTTCAGCCTGGCCCAGCCCTGGCTGTAGGGTTCCGCCATTCAGAGGGACTTCCTAGTTTCTGGCTTCAGCCTGGCCCAGCCCTGGCTGTAGGGTTCCGCCATTCAGAGGGACTTCCTAGTTTCTGGCTTCAGCCTGGCCCAGCCCTGGCTGTTGGGTTCCAGCATTCAGAGGGACTTCCTAGTTTCTGGCTTCAGCCTGGCCCAGCCCTGGCTGTTGGGTTCCGCCATTCAGAGGGACTTCCTAGTTTCTGGCTTCAGCCTGGCCCAGCCCTGGCTGTTGGGTTCTGCCATTCAGAGGGACTTCCTAGTTTCTGGCTTCAGCCTGGCCCAGCCCTGGCTGTTGGGTTCCGCCATTCAGAGGGACTTCCTAGTTTCTGGCTTCAGCCTGGCCCAGCCCTGGCTGTTGGGTTCCAGCATTCAGAGGGACTTCCTAGTTTCTGGCTTCAGCCTGGCCCAGCCCTGGCTGTTGGGTTCCGCCATTCAGAGGGACTTCCTAGTTTCTGGCTTCAGCCTGGCCCAGCCCTGGCTGTAGGGTTCCGCCATTCAGAGGGACTTCCTAGTTTCCGGCTTCAGCCTGGCCCAGCCCTGGCTGTAGGGTTCCGCCATTCAGAGGGACTTCCTAGTTTCCGGCTTCAGCCTGGCCCAGCCCTGGCTGTTGGGTTCCGCCATTCAGAGGGACTTCCTAGTTTCCGGCTTCAGCCTGGCCCAGCCCTGGCTGTTGGGTTCCAGCATTCAGAGGGACTTCCTAGTTTCTGGCTTCAGCCTGGCCCAGCCCTGGCTGTAGGGTTCCGCCATTCAGAGGGACTTCCTAGTTTCCGGCTTCAGCCTGGCCCAGCCCTGGCTGTAGGGTTCCGCCATTCAGAGGGACTTCCTAGTTTCCGGCTTCAGCCTGGCCCAGCCCTGGCTGTAGGGTTCCGCCATTCAGAGGGACTTCCTAGTTTCTGGCTTCAGCCTGGCCCAGCCCTGGCTGTTGGGTTCCAGCATTCAGAGGGACTTCCTAGTTTCTGGCTTCAGCCTGGCCCAGCCCTGGCTGTTGGGTTCCGCCATTCAGAGGGACTTCCTAGTTTCTGGCTTCAGCCTGGCCCAGCCCTGGCTGTTGGGTTCTGCCATTCAGAGGGACTTCCTAGTTTCTGGCTTCAGCCTGGCCCAGCCCTGGCTGTTGGGTTCCAGCATTCAGAGGGACTTCCTAGTTCTGGCTTCAGCCTGGCCCAGCCCTGGCTGTTGAAGCCATTTGTGGAGTGAACCAGTTGGTGGAAGATCTCTCCCTCCGTTTCCACTTCTCTGTCACTCTTTCAAATAAATATTTGAAAAATTTTTCACTGGAAATACTTCACCTATTTTTTCTAAAGATTTATTTATTTATTTGAAAGTCAGAGTTACACACAGAGAGAAGGAGAGGCAGAGAAAGAGAGAGAGAGAGAGAGAGAGAGAGAGAAAATGTCTTCCATCTGCTGGTCCACTCCCCAGTTGGCTGCAACAGCAGGAGCTGAGCCGATCCGAAGCCAGGAGCCAAGAGCTTCTTCCAGGTCTCCCTCGAGGGTGGCAGGGTCCCAAGCACTTGGGCCATCTTCTACTGCTTTCGCAGGCAATAGCAGGGAGCTGGACAGGAAGTGGAGCAGCCCGGACTCAAATCGGCGCCCATAAGGGATGCCAGTACTGTAGGCAGTGACTTTACCCGCTATGCCACTGCGCCAGCCCCACACTTCACCTGGATTTAGACTCACAAAATTCAGTCGAAGAAGTTCATATACTCTTTTTTTTTTTTTTTTTTTTACTTTTGACAGGCAGAGTTGCATAGTGAGAGAGCGAGAGCGAGAGAGGGAGGTCTTCCTTCCGTTGCTTCACTCCCCAAATGGCCACCACGGCTGGCACTGTGCCGATCCGAAGCCAGGAGCCAGCTGCTTCTCCTGGTCTCCCATGTGGGTGCAGGGCCCAAGGACCTGGGCCATCCTCCACTGCACTCCCAGGCCACAGCAGAGAGCTGGCCTGGAAGAGGGGCAACTGGGACAGAATCCGGTGCCCCAACCGGGTCTAGAACCCAGGTGCTGGTGCTGCAGGCAGAGGATTAGCCAAGTGAGCCACGGCACTGGCCAAAATTCAGTCAAAGAAGTTCATATGCTATTTCTAAGCACACTTACAAGTTCTCCAGGGGGCTGGCATTGTGGTGTAGCCTAGCAATGCCGGCATCCCGTAGAGGTTCCGGTGAGTTCCGGCTGCTCCAGTTCCCATCCAATTCCCCGCTATGGCCTGGGAAAGCAGAAGATGGCCCAAGTGCTTGGACTCCTGCACCCACATGGGAGACCCAGAAGAAGCTCCTGGCCCAGCCCGAACCGTTGTGAATACCTGGGGAGTGAACCAGTGGATGGAAGACCTCTCTCTCCCTCTCTCTGTTAACTCTTTCAAATAAATAAAATAAATCTTTTTAAATAAGAAAAAGTTTGGGGGCTGGCGCTGTGGCTCACTTGGTTAATTCCTCCCCGCCTGCGGCGCCGGCATCCCATATGGGTGCTGGGTTCTAGTCCCAGCTGCTCCTCTTCCAGTCCAGCTCTCTGTTGTGGCCCGGGAGGGTGGTGGAGGATGGCCTGGGTGCTTGGGCCCCTGCACTGGCATGGGAGACCAGGAGGAAGCACCTGGCTCCTGATCGGCATGGCTCCAGCCGTGGCAGCCATTTGGGGGGTGAACCAACAGAGGGAAGACCTTTCTGTCTATCTAACTCTGTCAAAAAAAAAAAAAAAAATTCTGGGCTGGCACTATGGTGTAGCGGGGTGGGCCACTGCCTACAACACCAGCATCCCATATGGATGCGGGTTCAAGACCCAGTAGCAGGGGCCAGCGCAATGGCTTAGTGGGCTAAGCCTCGGGCTGCAGCACCAGAATCCCATACGGACGCCAGTTCGAGTCCCAACTGCTCCACTTCTGATCCAGCTCCCTGCTATGGCCTAGGGAAGCAGTGGAAGATGGCCCAAGTCCTTGGGTCCCTGCATCCCCATGAGAAACCCAGAAGAAGCTCCTGGCTCCTGGCTTCAGATCAGCCATGGTGTCCATCTGGGGAGTGAATCGGCAGATGGAAGACCTTTCTCTGTCTCTCCCTCTCTCTCTGTAACTCTACCTCTCAAATAAATAAATATATCTATATATCTATATATATATATATATATATATAAAAAAAAAAAAGGCCCAGCAGCTCCATAGCTGATCCAGCTCCCTGCTAATGCACTCGGGGTAGGCAGCAGAACCGCTCAAGTGCTTGGGCCCCCGCACTCACATGAGAGACCTGGAGGAAGCTCCTGGCTCTCGGTTGTGGCCATCTGGGGAGTGAATCAGTGGATGAAGATTCTCATTCTCTCCCTTCCTCTGTGACTCTGCTTTCAAATAAATAAATAAATATTTTATTAATAAAAAACTTTTTCTAGAAACTAAATATCAATTTTTAAATTTATATTTAATAGAAGAGATGTAAGGTCTAATCAGATTACCATTTTTTCCTGAGAACTGTGGTAGCTTGTCTTCAAGTAACTTAGCTGAGTTGTGTGATTTACTGGCGCAAAGCTGTTCACAATAATCACGTATAATCCTTTTACTATATATAGAAGCTAGCAATGGGCATCCGGTGTAATGCTTAAGCTGCTGCGTGTAGTTCCCACGTCGTAGTGACCGTGTTTGCGTCTTGGCTCGGCTCTCAGTTCCATCTTCTGCTAGTGCACTAGCAGGCGGCAGTAAGACTTCAAGTGCTTGGGTTCCCGCCACCTATCTGGGCCACCCAGATGGAGTTCCAGCCTCTCCTGGCTTCAACTTGGCCGGCCAACAGCCTCCGCCATTATGACCATTTGGGGAGTGAACCAGCAGATGGAAGATTTTCTCTCTCCTCTCCCCTCCCCTTCTCTCTGTCACTTTGCCTTTCAAATAAAATGTATCTTAAAAAGTAACATATAGGGGCCGGCACCGTGGCACAGCAGGTTAAAGCCCCAGCATGCAGTGCTGGCATTTGAGCCCTGGCGGCTCCAATTTTTTTTTTTTTTTTAAGATTTTATTTATTTATTTGAGAGGTAGAGTTACAGACAGTGAGAGGGAGAGAGAGAAGGGTCTTCCCTCCGTTGGTTCACTCCCCAAAATGGCCAAAACGGCCAGAGCTGCACCAATCCGAAGCCAGAAGCCAGGTGCTTCTCCTGGTCTCCCACGCAGGTGCAGGGGCCCAAGGACTTGGTCCATCCTCCACTGCTTTCCCAGGCCATAGCAGAGAGCTGGATCGGAAGTGGAGCAGCCGGAACTAGAAACGCCGTCCACATGGGATGCAGGTGCTGTTGGCCAGGGCTTAACCCACTGTGCTGCAGCACCGCCCCTCCCTCCTTACTTGTTAAGATTTTTGCCTTCATTTCTTTTTTTTTTTCAAAGGTTTATTTTATTTACTTGAAAGTCAGAGAGGCAGAGAGAGAGAGGGAGAGAGGGAGAGAGAGAGGGAGGGAGAGTGGGAGGGAGGGAGAGAGAGAGAGAGAGAGAGGGAGGGAGGGAGGGAGGACTTCCATCTGCTGGTTCACTCCCCAGTTAGCTGCAACGGCCGGAGCTGTGCCAATCCGAAGCCAGGAGCCAGGAGCCAGGAGCTTCTTCCGGGTTTCCCATGAGGGTGGCAGGGGCCCAGGGACTTGGGCCATCTTCCTTCCATTGCTGTCGCTCCCCCATTCGCGGAGGAACGACACCGGACCCTGCGCTGTTCTCTTTGCCCGGCCCTTCCCAGGTTTGCTGTCGGCCCCCCACTCGCAGAGGAACGACGCCGTCCCGGGTTAGCTGCCAGCCCCCCCCCTTCCTTCTCCCTCCCTCCCTCCCTCCCTCCGCGGAGGGGCGGCACCCCCGCCGCTTTCCCTGCTTCCGCAGAGGAGCGGCACACCGCCGGCCAGTTCTCAGGGGTTGCTCAGATGTTCCCCGGTGCATGCTCTCTCCTCCTTTATAGTCCTCTTCCACCAATCCCAACTCTGCTGCCCACACGCCGAGCACGCTGCTCTCCTCCAATCAGGAGCAGGATCAGCTCCTGCAGCTTATTGGTCAAATTGGTGAGGCAGCTGTGTAGAAGTTGTTTACTCCTTCTCAGCACCATACGGTGGGAGATCAGATGCATAGAATTAGTCTTAGTTCCAGTAATTTAGTCTAGTCTCAGTTGCTCCCCACACATTGCTACCCCAGAACAGAGCAGAGAGCTGGATCAGAAGTGGAGCAGCCAGGACTTGAACCGGCACCCATATGGGATGCCGGCATTGTAGGCGGCTGCTTTACCCATGAGGCCACAGTGCCGGCCCGTTTTTATTTTCAATCAATTCCGAATACCTTCACATTTCCCTTTTGACTGCTTTGAGTCACAGGCGTGCAGAAATGTGCTATTTTCTACATACTTGGGCTTTTCCAGATTATCTCCCTCTGACAGATGCCAGTGTAATGACACTTGGGTCAGCGAATATACTTTGCATGATTTGAATCCTTTTGAAGATTTATTTAAGAGTCAGAGTGACAGAGAGGGAGAGACAGATTTTCTATATACTGGTTGCTTCCACAAATGCCCACAACAGCCAGGCCAGATGCAGGAGCCAGGAGCCCCATCTGGGTCTCCCACATGGGTGACAGGGACCCAAGTATGAGTCCTCAGCAGGAGGCTGATCCAAAGCATAGGCAATCGCACCCCACGGCAGGGTGTGGGCATCCCAAGCAGCAGCTCAGCCTGCTGCGCCACAGGGCCCCTTCCCTGCTTTTTCGTGTAGGCGGGCTGCACGGTCAAGCGTCAAGTCCACCTAGGATCAAGTGCTGTCGGCACTGGAGAAGGGTGTGCCTCCTGCAGGTCCTGAGTGGAGTGTCCCAGAGAGGTCCATGACGTCACACAGGTGTACTGCTCAAGTCTTCCAAATCAACCTGGATTTTATGCCTGCGCTCTACCAATTGTTAGGCTGCTAAGGGGCCAGCGCTGTGGTGTAGCAGGTAAAGCTGCTGCCTGTGACGCCAGCATCCCATGGGTGCCGGTTCAAGTCCTGGCTGCCCCACTTCCAATGTGGCTCCCTGCTAATAGCCTGAAAAGCAGCAGAAGTGCCTGGGCCCCTGCCAGCCCTGTGGGAGACCTGGAGGAAGCTCCTGGCTCCTGGCCTTGGCCTGACCCAGCCCTGGTTGTTGTGGCAATCTGGGGAGTGAACCAGCAGACAGAAGAGTAAGCACTCTCTCTTTCTCCCTCTAACTCTTTCAAATAAACAAATACATAAATAAATAAATCTCTTTTAAAAAAATAAAACGTACCTTGAACTTAATTTAGAAAAAAAGAAAGAGAAGCTGTTGAAATCTGCTAGTGCCTTCTCTGTTTCTACTTGTGGTTCCGTTGGGTTGTGCTTGGTGTGGTTCTGAAATTTTTTTTTTTTTTAAAGATTTATTTATTTATTTGAAAGTCAGAGTTACACAGAAAGGAGAGGCAGAGAAAGAGAGAGAGAGAGAGGTCTTCCATCCACTGGTTCACTCCCCAAATGGCCGCAATAGCCAGAGTTGTGCCAATCTGAAACCAGGAAGCCAAGAGCTTCTTCCAGGTCTCCCACGTGGGTGCAGGGGCCCAAGAACTTAGGCCATGTTCTACTGCTTTCCCAGTCCACAGCAGAGAGCTGGATCAGAAGTGGAGCAGTCGGGACTAGAACCAGCGCCCATATGGGATGCCGGCACTGCAGGCGGCAGCTTTACCCACTACGCCACAGCACCAGCCCTGGTTCTTAATTTCCACTGTGGTTCTGTCGGGTTGTGCCTGGTGTGGCTCTGAAGCTTCCCAGTCACACACACATTTCGGAAGGTTACAGCCACCAGCAGCACTCTCATTACGGAATGTTCTCTGGGAACAGTCTTTGCTTTGACATGCACCTTGTCTGATGTTAATATGACTACTCTAACCTTCACCTGAATCTTGGGAGCACGGTGAACCTTTCCGTTCTCTCACTTTTACTCTATTTATGCCTTTATATTTAAAATGGGTTTCTCAAAGGCAATATATACTGGGGTTCAAGTTCTGCATTTGACCTGGAGACTCTCCATCCCTCACATGCAATGTCACCACGACAGAACCAAGTCTAACCCAGCACCACACCATTCTCCTGTGAATCCCACTGACCCTGAGTCGCCGTTCCCCTACTTCTGGCTTCTTTGGTATTACTTTATTTTTATTTATTCATTTTAGAGACAGAGCAAGAGATAGATTTTTTTAAACATTTATTTGAAAGTCAGAGTTACACAGAGAGAGGAGAGGCAGAGAGAGGTCTTCCATCCGATGGTTCACTCCCCAGATGGCCGCAACAGCTGGAGCTGTGCAAATCCGAAGCCAGGAGCCAGGAGCTTCTTCCGGGTCTCCCACACGGGTTCAGGGGCCCAAGGACTTGGGCCATCTTCTACTGTTTTCCCAGGCCATAGCAGAGAGCTGGACAGGAAGTGGACCAGCCAATCTTGAACTGGCACCTGTATGGGATGCCGGCACTGCAGTCGGCAGCTTTACCCGCTATGCCACAGCGCCGGCCCCAAGAGAAATTTAAAGACAGAGAGTATCCCCCTGCCCTCAGAGGCTCACAGCATCCAGGATGGCCAAAGCTGAGAGCCATAAACACAACACAGGTCTCACATGGGTGTCGAGAACACAACCAGCTGCTCCACACTGCTGCCTCTCAAGGTCTGTGTCAGCGGGATGCTGGGGCGGAGCCTGAGGAGGGCACCAGACTCAGGCAATCGGAGACCGGAGGCAGGCACCCCGACAGGAGCCTCGCGGCCAGGCTGAACACCGCCCAGAGGACTCGTATGGTTCCACTTTGTCTCCACTTCAGGCTGATCAGCTGTAACCCTTTACTATGTTTTTACTTAATTGCCTTGTTGTTTATGGTTTACATCGTTATCACAATCTACCTTAGTGGTACTGCACCCCGTCACACACTGCATAACAGACTAATCACTGTGTTAGTTTCCTGTGGCTGCTGTAACAAATTCCCACCAACTGCCTGGCTTAAAACAACAGCACTGTATCCTTCTACAAATATGGAGGCCGATTCCAAAACCCGTACCACTGAGTGGATACCCAGGCACTGGCAGCGCCACGCGGCCCACAGGCTACAGGAAGAACCGCTCTCCATTCTCCCAGCTTTGCTGGCTGCCACGTTCCTGGGCCTGAGCCCACACCACGCCGGTCTGCAGGACCAGCGTTTCCACGACCGGAGCCTCCCTGCTCCACCTCCACTGGCCGCCTCTGAGGGTGGAGGTGCCTGTGCTCCAGGACCATCGCCCCAGCTCGAGAGCCTTAATCACACCACACAGACCCCCTTCCCCATACAGGCTAAACCTGGTAACGCGTGTGTGTCTGTGTGTCTGTGTCTGTGTGTCGGCAAGGAGAGGGTAGAGGCTATTATTCTACCTACCACAGGTGCATTTCCACTTCTGCTCTCCCAGTCTTTATACTATTTTGTTAGACATTCTACTTCTACATATTCTAAACAGCAAAATACATCATTTTTGTTGTGATCCATTTTTCTAATTTTAAGTTAACCTGTTTAAAGATTGCCGTACTCACCACCACAGTCCCCACTTCCGCTGCTCCTCAGGCCTCTGCGCACACATCTGGTTTCAGCCTCCTCCTCTGAACACCTCACTGAAAACCCCGGAGAGTGGCCACCTGCTGGACTAAACCACTTCTGCTCGCCTGTCAGAGTTTTGCTGGGTGAGGGGTTCCCGGCTTTCTCCGACCTCCTCACAGCCAGATGAGCCCCAGACGTGGGGCGCTGCTTCCAACGGCAGCCTCCGTCATTCCTCAGCTCCTATGGGCCTCTCTGTCTTGTCTCTACCAGACTCCGCCCTTTCTCTGGTTCCCTGAACACATGACACACAATTACCATAAGTGTGTTCATGCTTTTGGGCACCAGTTCCATCACAGTGCAGTTCCTGGCTCTGTTTTAATTGATCCGTTTTTCTCAGTGTGATTCATATTCTTTCAAAGGCCATGTAACTTTTGACTGGATGCCTGGCTTCATGATTTTTATCTTGTCGGATGTCGTATACTCTTGTATTTCTTTAAATTATTTTTAAAAGACTTTTTAATTTGAAAGGCAGAGTGAGACAGACGAAGGAAAGATAGAGAAGACAGAGAGAACTTCCACCTGGTGGTTCACTCCCCAAATGGCCACAAAGACCAGGGTTGGGCTAGGCCAAACCAAGGAACCTGGAACTCCAGTCTGGTCTCCCACAAGAGTGGCAGGGACTCAAGCACTTGGCCATCCTCCAGTGCTTTCCCAGGCACATTAGCAGAGAACTGGATCGGAAGTGGAGCAGCTGGGAACCAGTGCTCTGATATGGGATGCCAGTATCCTAAATGGTGGCTTAACCACTATGCCACAATGCCAGCCCCGTATTTTTTTTTTTTTAACATAAAGAAACACCACCTTTTATTTCTATTTGCGTGGGGGAAATCACATCTTGCAACATGCTGTATGCACAACAGTGAAGTCCAGTTTCCTTAAAGACGAGAGCCTCTGAGGTCAGCTTTACCTAAGGTACACATTATCATAGACTTCTAACACTCCACTCTCGTCCACTGCAAATCTTTAGGCTACACCTAACATTACACACAGATCTGTCTTCTCCTTCGGTCTTTAAAGGCCATGCAGTCCTTGGAGAAGTGTGGCCCTCCAGCTGTTAACATCAGAAGGCACACAGTTACGGCCCTGTCTCCACCCGGCTGATTTCTGCTCCAGCCAACGGCGTAGCTCTGAGCTGAGCACAATTCCGGGGAGGTTTCCACTGCTAACAGTAAACACCACTGGTCAACAACCCACATGAGGCCAGCGTACGACAGAGGGGCTGCCTCCTGAGCAGGCTGTCCAAGAACACGAGTTCCACCTCGGGCGCAGGGAGCACGGTCTTCTCAATGGTTCAAACCGCTCTCTACGTTCAACCACAGGACCCGGGCTCCTCAGGGCAGGACTAGACTTCTTCCTGGACACAGCAGGCCAGCAAGGACAGCCACACATCAGCACAGAATTGCACACTTGTGTTGCAGCCAGGGAACAGGTGCAGGGCCCTGTACCGCAGAAGAGCGGAGGGGGCGCTGGCGGCCATGTCATCCATCACAGCCAGCAGGTGGCTCTGGCGTCTAAGAGAGATGAACACTTACCACCACTTGGCACCTAGGCAGTATGGAACAATTCACCAGGTAAAATTCTAGGTGGAACCGCAGGTTTGGAAAGTTCTGGGATCTGACAGACCGTCTACAGGAGCACCGGTATTTGGATCAACCACATCTTCAAGTGGAGACCTTCTTCTAGCAGCGAGTCCTGCGGCTTCCTGCCAGACCAGGTGCAGGGCGTCCACGAAGCCCTTGGCCTTCCTCCCCACAGGAGCACCTTGCCCCCGCACCAGCTCCACCCCCACCCCCACCCCCGGCTGCCGCCTCTCGGCTCCCCAGTCCAGCCTCACGCTCCACTTGGGGGCCATAGCCGGAAAGCAGACCCTGTGTTGCAGTAACATTCTTAAACCCTGCCCTGGGATATTCAGTCACCGTGAGAGGGTTTCCCCACACTGGGTATCACTTTGATACTTTGACTGCAGCAGAGGGCCGAGCAGCAAACGTGTCTGGGGGCCCGCCCCACTGCTCCGTGAAGGCTGACCCTCTCAGGTGACCCAGCCCCAGCCTCGAGTCTCGACTCAGTTCCTACAGGCATGGGCTCACCAGTACCCGACAAAACACTGAGGGGCCCCGGCCGCTCGCTGCAGCCCCCTCCCTGACCACTCTGGGCTACCAGCTCCGCCCCTCAACCCAGCACACCACCCCTTTGCCTCAGCTTCCCCTCCTCAAGCCAGGGCCGGGAAACCCCCTCCAGGAAGTGATCTGCGAAATGACAAGAGTGTCACCTCATTCATTCTTCCATACTTCCTAGATCACTCTTACTTCTCTCATGTCTCATGCCATGAAAACCACGGTTACATATATTGCACCCATTTACAAGTTTCAGGCAAGAAAATAAATAATATCCCTGTTAACGATTCTTAGCCAGAAGCAAAAATCTTTTATGAATTCTCTAACCTGAATTATTCCTGTATTGTCAATCTCTTCTGAAAAGCAAAAATCTTTTATGAATTCTTTAACCTAATTTTTACCATAGTGTCAGTATCCTCTCCAGTCACAAATGTAAATATGTTAATAATAACATTCTCAGAGCCGGTGCTGTGCAGTAGCATTAGTAAAGTCCCCGCCTGCAGTGCCAGCATCCCATATGGGCGCTGGTTCAGTCCAGGTTGCTCCACTACCCACCAGCTCCCTGCTAATGCACCTGGGAAAGCAGTGGAGGATGACCCAAGTCCTTGGGCTCTGCACCTACATGGGAAACCCAGAAGAAGCTCCTGGCTCCCGGCTTCAGATCAGCCCAGCTCCGGCCGTTATGGCCATCTGGGGAGTGAACCAGCAGATGGAAGACTTCTCCCTCTCTCTGCCTCTGCTTCTGCGTAATCCTGCCTTTCAAATAAATAAATAAGTCTTTTTAAAAACTACTAACATTCTCTTGTATATATGTATCTTAACTTTTAATCCCGCTATTCACTCATCACTAAGGTGAAGTTTCCTGTTCTGACAGGATGAACAGCACTGCACCAACACAACACACCTGTGCCAAAGGCACACATCTGGAAGGGAAACTCACTCCCACGGCCAACACGCTAGTCGCATACTTTGTTCTGCCAAACTGCCTTCTGCGAAGGCTGCATCGGCTCTGACAAATACCCCAAGTGACTTTTAAAGTTCACCACTTTGACAGACAAAAAGTGTTTTTATTTTTGTCTCAATCTCACTCCACTGCCTCTCTGTTTCTGAGCTCGGGCTGCTACAGGAAAACACTGCAGCCAGCGTGGCCTGGACAACATTCACTTTTCACCGTCCTGGAAGTTTGAGGACAAGGTGATGAGCGTCCAGGGTAGGGAACATCCAGAGAGCACGGAAGGCCCGGCCCCTCTCCTCCACATCTTACCCTCATTTGCTTGCTCCTCAGTTTTGTATATTTCATTTATTTTAAAGGCAGAGAGACACAGAGTGCGTGATCTTCCATCTGTTGGTTCCCTTCCCAAGTGCCCACAACAGTCAGGACTGGGCCAGGCCAAGCCCAGGAACCCAAAACTCAATCTGGGTCTCCTGGGGTGACAGGGCCTCAAGTACTCGAGCCACCACCCACGGCCTCACAGGGTGCAGATTGGAGGGAAGCTGGATCAGGAGCAGAGCTGGGACTGAACCATCCCAATCAAGGACTTAACAAACAGCCCGCCTGCCATATTCTTTATGATAAACCAGTAAATGCAAATATTTTCCTGAGCACCAGTAGCCATTCCAACGAATCACCAAGCCTGAGGAGCGGTCATACAGACCTCCGACTTCCAGCTCATAGCCAAACAGCACAGGTGGCCTGCTGGGACACGCCACTGGCGTGTGAAGTGAGGGCAGTCTCGCGGGAGCGACAAACTCCAGGAACACGGAGTCAGAACTAAACTGACTTGAGAGCTGCAGAACCACCTGGTGTCAGGAAAAATACCCAACCTCCCAAACCTCCCACCTTCAAACACCGTCACGTTGGGATTAGGGCTTTGACTGGCTGTCAATCCAATCACATATCTGCCGGCTCACACAGAGCTGTTAAGAAAAAGACTACCGCCCTGATAGGAAGACAAGCAAAGAGCTGGCCCACCACACCACGTTAGGGCTTCCCACACCACAGTGCCGATAACTTCAGGATCTCCTCTGTAACAATCACGTGTTTGTTCTTGTAGATGACAAATTCAAAATCACCTCCACATGGAGTGAGCACTGTCACAGCAGCTAAGACACTACTTGGGACACCTGCATCCCACACCACAGTGCCTGGGTGCAAGTCTCAGCTCTGTTCCCAACTCCAGTTTCCTGTTACACGTGCACCCTGGAGCAGCTGGTGATTGTTCAAGTACTTTGGGTCCTGCCACCATCATGGGGACCTGGACTGAGTTCTCAGCTCCTGACTTTGTTCTGGTCCAGCCCTAACCGTCGTGGGCATTTGGGGAGTGAACCTGCAGATGCAAAAACTCTCTAGAGCCAATGCTGTGGTGTAAGCGGGTAAAGCCTCTGCAGGTGGTGCCAGCATCCCACATGGGTGCTGGTTCAAGACCCGGCTGCTCTACTTCTGATCCAGCTCCCTATTAATGTGCCTGGGAAAGCAGCAAAGGATGGCCCAAGTACTTGGCCCCCGCAGCCACATGAGAGATCCAGAAGAAGCGCCTGGCTCCTGGCTTTGGAACAGCTCAGCTCCAGCCATTGTTGCCATTTGGGGAGTGAACCAACGAATGGAAGACCTCTCTCTCTCTCTGTCTCTTCCTCTCTGTAACTCTTGTCTTTCAAATAAATCTTTTAAAAATAATAAGTGCACTAGATACAAAATTAGCATATCATGGAATCTCCAGAGAAGTTCCAAAGATTGTTACACTCAAGCAAAGACAACATGAAAAGCCAGTCATCCACAAATCTGCATGGAACATTTATGTAAAATACTCACCTTAGCTGGGTAACCTGAAATCCTTGCAAAACTTGGAGAGCATCCTCATACAAATTTGTTCATGATCTAGGAAGACCAAGGACAAACTCTCTGGCTATCCTATTATCCCACTCCTCTCTCCTCTGCAGAGCATACTGATCTCTCAACATCACTCCGTGAAGGCAGAGGAGACTAATGTGAAAAACTTAATAGTTTTTTTAAAGATTTATTTATTTATTGGGAGGCAAAGTTACAGAGAGGCAGAAGCAGAGAGAGAGGTCGGTCTTCCACCCACTGGTTCACTCCCCAGATGGCTGCAATGGCCGGAGCTGTGCCGATCCGAAGGCAGGAGCCTGGAGCTTCTTCCAGGTCTCCCATGTGGGTGCAGGGGTCCATGGCCTTGGGCCATCTTCCACTGCTTTGCCAGGCCATAGCAGAGAGCTGGATCAGAATTAGAGCAGCCAGGACTCTAACAGGCTCCCATATGGGAAGCCGGCACTGCAGGTGGCAGCTTTACCAGCTATGCCACAGCGCTGGCCCCAATGGCTATTATTTTGATTTAAGATGTCAAACAAACCACCAATCAATCTTAAGACATCTCAACATACTTTCCTATGATTCTGTCAAGAATTCTCAAAAAAACAAAATGGCAAGTACAAAATACAGCACTTGGATTGGAAGAAGTCTCCTGT
The DNA here is from genome assembly GCF_051225735.1 of Oryctolagus cuniculus. Taxonomy (NCBI): domain Eukaryota; kingdom Metazoa; phylum Chordata; class Mammalia; order Lagomorpha; family Leporidae; genus Oryctolagus; species Oryctolagus cuniculus. Next base: position 1,837,737 of record NC_142868.1, on the reverse strand, counting down.
TTTAACAGTTTGCAAAGAGAAGCGACATTCTCTGAGATCTGGACATGGACATCAGAGGCACAAAGCTGTGCTACGGCAGGAGGGCACCGAATGTCTGTGGCTATTGAGAATCATGGCACAGAAGCAGCGAGCACTCAGGCACCGGCTGACGTGCACCCCGACGGGGTGCAGCCCCACGCCTGCGCCCGTCTCTGGGATACTTCTTCACAGGCTTCCTGCGCAGCATCTGCTCACAGGCTCTCGAGAAGGGGTGCCCTCCCATGAAGGAGGCAGCAGGGGCCCAAAGGTGTTAACACTTACCCAGAATCACACGGCCAATACTCATATAGGCAGTAAGGATATTTTCTGCTTTTATCTTAGTATTGTTTTCTATAGTAACAAATAGAATGCTTACAGTCTGATTTTCATTTGTCATATATCTTATTCTCATTTATTTCATTTTCTTCCCATAACGAATTTTCTACAAATTAGATGGATTCATCCACTATACTTCACAAATAAAGAAACAAGTTAAACTAAAATGCATGCAAAAATAACTTAGAAAATACAAAATACAAATGCAAGGTGGTGGGACCAGCAGGTTAAGCCACCACCCACAGATGCCAATGTGAATCCCAGCTGCTCTACTTCTGATCCAGCTCCCTGCTAACGCACCTGGGAAAGCAGCAGAAGATGGCCCAAGTACTTGGGTGCCTGCACCCATGTGGGAGACCTGGGAGAAGTTCCCGGCTCCTGGTTCTACCCTGGTCCAGTCCTGGGCTGTTGTGGCCATTTGGGGAATGAACCAGCAGATAGAAGATTGATCTCTCTCTCTCTCTCTCTACCTCTGTCTTTCAAATAAATAAAATAAATCTTAAAAAAAAAAAAAAAAGTAGCGTTAAAATCCATCACCAGAAAGACGAACACTTCACATATCCACATAAACAAGGACCCATCTTTCTCTAACTCTGCCTCTCAAATAAATCTAAACAAATAACAAGTTCCCAAGAGAACTCAAAATCATAGAGACAGAAAGGAGGATGGAGGCTGCCACAGACAGGAGAAGAGGCAGGAGTGAGTCACTGCTTACACTGCTCCACTGGTATAGTCTCCATCTGACATATGGTCATGATGACTGCACATTATGAACATACTGGACTGAATACTCAAAAATAATTAACACAGAAAACTTTATGTTATGTGTATTTTATCACAAAAATAAAAAAGTAAAAAGCAATATCCTGGAAGAAAATTTTTAAAAAACAAGTGCATTGGGGTTGGTGCTGTGGCATAGTAGGTTAATCCTCAGCCTACAGCACTGGCATCCCATATGGGTGCCAGTTCAAGCCCTGGCTGCTCCACTTCTGATCTAGCCCCCTACTAATGTGCCTGGGAAAGCAGCAGAAGATGACCCAAGTCCTTGGGACCCTTTACCCACATGGGAGACTCAGCTCTTGGCTTCAGATTGGCCCATCTCTGGCCATTACAGCCAGTTGGGGAGAGAACCAGCAGATGGAAGATCTCTCTCTCTCTCTCTCTCTCTCTCCCTCTCCCTCTCTCTAACTCTCTCCCCATTCCCCATCTCTGTCTCTCCGTAACTCTGCCTTTTGAATAAATATTTAAAATTAAATAAAAGTTTTTTAAAAAGTGCATCACCACAAATTTGAATCTGTACTAAAAATTAAGATTATTTTTCTCAGAGTTTTTGCTATCTAAAAGATTATGAAGAGTTCTTTCCATCTTCCAGGAGCAGTAACATAAATTATTTATTTTAAGGGGAAAAAAGCGAGCAGAGTATTGCACACATCCCCATCTGGTAAAGGAAAACAGAAAAAGGAAGTGCAGTCTCCTACCCCACGACTGGAAAGAGGCTTAGAAGTATTCACGGGCACACATTCGGTGCTGCAGCTCAGGCCCCACTTGGGACACTTGCATCCCACACTTGAATGGCTCAGTCCCAGCACTGGACTCCTGGTCCACCTGCCTGCTCAGGTACTCCCTGGGAAGTAGCCGCTGCTGGTTCAAGTAGTTAGCTGCCTGGACACCAGGTCAGGGACCCAGAATGAGTTTCAGGCTCTTAGCTCAACCTGGCCCACCCCTGGCTGTTACAAGCATTTGGGAAAGTGAAACAGCAGATGAAAGATGTCTTTCAAATAAAATGAAAATAATTTTAAAAATTAAAAATACATATTTACCATCGATAGCTATGAGAAACCACAGTTAAAAGCAAAGGAAATGAGGGGAATTGGCAAAGAAGCTACAGGGAAGATGCTGCTGGCTCATCCTAGCAAGAAACATCAAGCAAGGGAAGCCACTGACCTACGGTCAACTGCCTGCAGCCTGACCACCAGCACTGCTGGGCACACGGGCACAAGCCCAGGGACAGACACAGCCCAAGGCAAGCAAATAACAAAGGTGATAAACGGACTGTCTCAAGCTATCCAATTACTGCAGTAAATGTACAAATATCAAACTACAAATGATTTTTAAAATGGAAAGACACTGAATAGGGGTGGGGAGAGCACGTGCATGCCTTCACACATGACACAGAAAGCACCGGCACCTGCTGGCTCACTCCCCAGAGGCCTGCAAGGCCAGGTCCGGGCCACAGCCAAGAGCATCCAGGTTTCCCACAAGGGTGGCAGGGACTTGAGCACTCAACCCGTAGCACTGCCGCCTCCCAGAGTGCGTATTGGCGGGAAGCTGGAATCAGTAGCGGGAGCCAGGGACTGAACCCAGGCACTCATGTGGCCCACTAGTGTCTGCAGGAGAAACACTCACCCCCAGAGATGATTTTTAGATAACCAGTTATCAAAGGTGTGAATACAAGCATGCTACTGAATTATCTAATGATTACCACTGTTGTCTGTAAGACTACACAAAGGAAACCTGACTCATGGTGTCTGGATATTAGAGAATTTCCTCTTGGAAAAATACTGTTAAATTTAATCATTATGCTGGTATTACGGCGTTTGGTAACCTTGTAAGAAAAGCACGAAGTCCTAGTTCTTCAGTCAATGACACAGCCAAAAACACAGAGAAACAGTCATTATTTTAAATGGATTTCCTAGAAACTTTAAGACAACTGAGGATACACAAAAAATATTCTAGCCCTCAAGACTGAAAATATGCAAAGTTTTTATACTACCTCTAGAAAGTTGAGAGTGCAATTACCTGAGAGATTGTGCCACTATGTTTTCACATATTGTGAGACAATGATTCACGCGGTCTTTCTTGGTGGCTGAAAGTTCTTTCTTTCTAAAAATAAAAAAAAGCAGAAAGAAAAATGAACATGCGCTGAATTTTATTCAATCCATTTATCTCTACATGCCATTAGCCAGTACTACTTGACTACTGTGAAAAGAAACCACTGACACCCTGTGCTGGGGGCAGGGTGGGGCCCGGACAGAGGCAGCAATGAGCTCCGCCAAGGGTTCCTGATGTCTCTGCTCCAGACACATCAGGCGACATCACTACATGGCTTATTTTCTCCATTTCAGAGAGAAGGAGAGCAGTGACTTGCCCACTGTCACACAGACAGGAGAACGAGACAGCACTTCAACTTTAACTTCCCTGCATTTCTCCAACTCACGCTTTTTCACATGCTGCGTCACTGAAACCATAATGCAAGTTGAGATGTTCTGTGCTCTCACATCAGCCTTCACCACTAACTGCTCCAGGGGGGCCAGAACGGAGAGCACACACAGCCTGGGGAGCTGCGCCAGACAAGAGGCAGACGAGCACAGCAGCTCCCTGCCGAGGTCTGGGAGAGCAGGGGAGATGGCCAAGCGCCTGGGCCCCTGGGAGGGCAGTGGAGGACGGCCCAAGCGCCTGGGCCCCTGGGAGAGCAGGGGAGATGGCCAAGCGCCTGGGCCCCTGAGAGGGCGGTGGAGGACGGCCCAAGCGCCTGGGCCCCTGGGAGGCCGGTGGAGGACGGCCCAAGCGCCTGGGCCCCTGGGAGGCCGGTGGAGGACGGTCCAAGTGCCTGGGCCCCTAGGAGAGCAGTGGAGGACGGCCCAAGCGCCTGGGCCCCTGGGAGGGCGGTGGAGGACAGCCCAAGCGCCTGGGCCCCTGCACCCGCGACGGAGATCTGAAGAAACTCCTGGCTCCCGGCTTCTGATCCACCCAGCTCTGGCTGTTGCGGTCATTTGGAGAGTGAACCAGTGGATGGAAGACCTCTCTCTCTGTCTCTCCATCTCTATCTGTAACTCTGCCTCTCAAATAAATAAATCTTATTTAAAAAAAAAAAAAAAAAAAAAAACCTGTAACGCACGTTAAAACTGACAGCATGTCATACTTTGGTTAGCAAATTTTTCATTCTGAGCAGAACAGCAAATGACAACATGGACTACAATGGATGGGTGTTCGACACAGTGACACATAATGTAATTTCTAGTCACGTAGCAGGCTTTTTCTACTTCTAAAAATTATTTTTAAATGGCTACAGTCACATTCCATATATGTAGGATCTTTGAAAAGTTCACGGGCAGTGGCTGGAGTTATGGCACAGCTGGTTAGGCTGCCACCTGCAACACCAGTATCTGGGTTCAAGTGCTGGCTGCTCCACTTCCAATCCAGCTTCCTTCTAATGCTCCTGAAGGCAGGGGAAGATGGCTCCAGTACCTGGGCCCTGCCACCTGTGTGGGAAACCTGGAAGAAGCTCCTGGCTCCTGGCTTCAGCCTGATGCAGCCCTGGCTGTTGTGACCTTCTGGGGAGTGAACGAGTAGATAGAAGATCTCTCTCTCTCTCTCTCTCTCTCTAACTCTGCCTTTCTAGTAAATAAAATAAATTTGTTTTCATGGATAAAAATACATATTGTGAAAACTATGCATGTTTAAAATTAAACATTTAAAATTTTTTTGCATCAAGACAAACTTTTTAAATATTTATTTTATTTACTGAAAGGCAGAGTGACAGAGAGGGAAGAGATTCTTCCATTCACTGGTTCACTCCCCAGATGACTGCCAACAGCCAGGGCTGAGTCAAGCTGAAACCAGAAGCCAGGAATTCCATCTGTGTCTCCCAGGTAGGGACTCAAGTACTTGGGCCGTATTTCACTGCCATCCCAGCAGCATTAGCAGGAACCTGGGTCAGAACCAGAGCAGCCAGGACTCCAATCAGCCCTCCAGTACAGGATCTGGCCATCCTAAGTGGAGGCCCAACCCACTGAGGCACAATGCCCACCACAAGACAAACTTTCGGAATCCCACCTTTCTAGACTTTCTGAAGTGCCTCATAAACCTCAATCAGACATAAGCAAAGGCTAAGGCGTCCAGATCCCCAAGCAGCTGGAAGTCAACCTCCTACTAAGCTTCTCAGCTGAGTGCAAGGAGATGCCCAGCCCCGTCCGGGTCACTGCAACAAACCTATGTGTCGCTTCACAAGTCTCCCAGGCTGGCCTTATACAAGCAAGTCAAGGCAGGAGGACCCAAGCACAGGGCTAACTAGACAGTGAAACCAGCACACACCTGAGTTATCTGAGGGAATGCTATACCAAGGAAATCAAAACTGCACCGTACAAGCACCCAGGACCATCTAAATTCCCAAGGCAATCCTTAGGCTCCTGAAAGTGTGCTTGGAGGCATCGCCTATTAAAATTGCGCAGGTCCACTTTGGGCAGTCTCTGAAGGCGCTGCACACGTGGCCAGGGGGCCCACAGGCAAGGAAGCACCTCCAAGGGTGCAGTCAGAGGCCAGGGACGCCAGCAGGAACAGACGGGCTCCACGCACAAAGACCCAGGGCCTAGGGAGACCTATTCCCTGGCACGTGCAGAGGGCTCCTCCTCACACTGCCCAGCACACTCACAGCCCACACGGTCACTCGCCTGCCTGCTGTGTGGTAACTTGCTATCCCATAACAGTTTGCTAAAAACCTGCTGCACTGTATTTTCAGGGTCCCTGATAAAACCAGACATAACCAGCTGCAGCCAAAACTGTGACTGGAGCCTCTGCACAGACGAACTCAGAAGGAAAACAGTATTCCCTTGAGGCTCGCCGCAATGGTAATGCCGCCAGCGTCCCAGCCCGCGAGGCAGGCAGAGCAGGCCTTGCTAAGGCACACCCTCCCGGACTCTCCACTCCCTCCCCCTGCACCCAGCAGGCTCTGTCACATGGCTTCAGGAGACTCGCGAACCCCTCGCTGACAGAGATGGACTTCATTTGTTGGTTCTATCTCCCCATCTCCTTATGCCGGAAAGAGTCTCTCAGGGGAGTGGGCGGGCCTGCTGCTGGACAACAAGGGGTCTTCCCAAGCCCTGCCCAGTAAGAAGTCCTCACTACTATGGACCACGCGTGTGCTTCCCATGCTTCCCTCCTGAAAGGGGCTGACTGAGAAGGTACAGTATGTAGACTACCGCTCATCCACCAAACTCCATCCTTGCCTTCCTGGACACACGGCCCCCAGTTAGAGGGGATGCTGCCCAGCCTCCCCACCGCTAGCCACAGACAGGTGACTTGGCCCTCACAGATGCCCTAGGCATTTCCCTTCATCTCCCTCCAATCGGAACAGACACGACCAGCACACAGGTTCTGCTTATACCAACAGAGACAAGAAGCCTGCAGATAACAGAATGGCCGCACCTTGGGACTGTAAGTGACCAGTCAGAAACACAAGTCCCCGGAACTCCCCATCCCCACGAGCCACTCACTCCAAAACCACCATGTGGAGACAACCCAACATCCTTCACCGGTAGATAAGTAAACCGCTACAACCACACAACACAAAACTGCTTGGCAGTAACAAGGAACACTGGTAACAGAAAACAGGAGGAATCTTAATACACTATGTCTAGGGGAATAAGCCAGACTCAAAAACTACACGGGATGACATCAATTATAGAACATTCTAGAACAGACGAAACTCAAGAATGGGACACTGACGCCTCCTAACCAGATGATGTCCAAGGTCCCTCTCAGCTGTTGCCAAACTTTATAAGGCATGCACTGACAAAGCAGCATGTGATGTCAATTATCCCCGCTGTTAAAAGTACAACCTGGGGCCAATGTGCTGTCACTCAGCAGAGCTGTCAGGGTTACCAAGAAAGAGGAGAGGAAACGTTATCAACAGCTTCAAACTAATTACCCACATGCCTCGCAAAGGGCCACCTTCCTTAAGCGAGAGATACAGATGAGTTAAAGCAAGTTCCCTCTTCCTCCTTATTTTGAGATATCCCAGAACAGAGTTTGCAGTGAACACTATGGCACCAGCTCCAGGCCCGCCACTCTGCGCTGACGTCACAGGACTTCGAGTTGATCACGCCCTGACTGTTGAAGACAGCTGTCGCCGCTACCCTGCAGCATGAAGCCTCACTACTCGGCTGTGTCTCTGAGCGGCGTTGGGGAAGCCGGCCGACTCCCCTTCCGCAGACCCTGCCAGCACTGCCTCAGGCCAGCAGAGCATCCGGAACGACACCTACACCTCACCTGTTCCAGAGACCCACCGAGGAAGGACGAGTGTTCTCTGTTGGAGAGTAAGTCAAACAACATTTAAACTGACTCACAGAGGACAATGCTGTGGCACAGCAGTGAAGCCACCGCCTGCAGCGCCGGCATCCCATGCAGGTGCCAGTTCGAGGCCCAGCTGCTCCACTTCTGATCCAGCTTCTTGCTAAGGGCCTGGGAAAGCAGTGGAAGACAGGCCAAGTGTTTGGGCCCTGCCACCCATGTGTGAGACCAGAACAGGGCTCCCGGCGCCAGCCTGGCCCAGCGCTGGCTGTTGCAGTCATCTGGGGACTGAACCAGCAGACAGAAGACCTCTCTCATGTGTCTCTCCCTCTAATTCTGACTTTCAAAATAAATGAATAAATCAAAAAAAAAAAAAACTGACTCAAAAGTTCTTGAGTCAGTCTTATCAGGATTCAGAAGATAAAAGATAAACAATGTGGGGCAACCCCAATGTCCTTAAATTCAGAGCCCCTCTAACTGAAACTAAGACAATCACCCCCAAGACTTTCATTTCAAACCCTCAATGACTCTTACTGGCAAGACTTTATTATTGGGCCGGTGACACGGCTCAATAAGCTAATCCTCCACCTGCGGCGCCGGCACACCAGGTTCTAGTCCCGGTCGGGGTGCCGGATTCTGTCCCGGTTGCCCCTCTTCCAGGCCAGCTCTCTGCTGTGGCCCGGGAGTGCAGTGGAGGGTGGCCCAAGTGCTTGGGCCCTGCACCCCATGGGAGACCAGGAGAAGCACCTGGCTCCAGGCTTCGGATCAGCGCAGTGCACCAGCCGCAGCATGCCAGCCACGGCGGCCATTGTGGGGTGAACCAACGGCAAAGGAAGACCTTTCTCTCTGTCTCTCTCTCTCACTGTCCACTCTGCCTGTAAAAAAAAAAAAAAAAAAAAAAAAAAAAAAAGACTTTATTATCAAAAAGAAGACAGCACACTTCCTGTCACGGTCAGCTGAGAAGAAAGGATGTATTTTTAAGTTTCTTTTTTTAACTTTATCCAGAATTATTTTCCAACAATCCAAACTTTTTAAGGGAAAAACTCGGGTATAATAAAATTAAATTTTAATCTTTTCTTTACTCAATAGATAGTGCTACAGTCACAAAACTCTGCTGGTAGATACAGTCTCCACTGGCTGCTGCTCTTAACTAAAATTCCAACTAATTATTAAATGCCTATTTTGTGTGAGAAGCATAAAAACAAACCACCAACTTGGTACCAAACTACTGATTTTATTCCATTTTTCTTAAATCCAGTGTTATTTCCAACAAGTGCATAATTTGACAAATTATACTTGTAAGAATGACACAATTTTTCTACGTTAAGCCCTCAAATGCCAGCTTAAAAACACAGGCAAGAAGCAGACACTCGGAGCAGTGGTGAAGTCCCACATCCCGTTTCGGGGTCCTGAATCTGCTTCAGATCCAGCTTCTTGCTAAGGCACACCCTGAGAAGGGGCAAGTGATGGCTCAAGAACTGTGTCTCTGCCTCCCATGTGGGGGACCCAAATTAAGTTCCAGGCTCCTGGGGCTGGCGCCATGGCACCCTAGGTCAATTCTCTGCCTGTGGCACCAGCATCCCATATGACCACCGGGTTCTAGTCCTGGTTGCTCCTCTTCCAGTCCAGCTCTCTGCTGTGGCCTGGGAAAGCAGTAGAAGATGGCCCAAGTCCTTGGGCCCTGCACCCGCATGGGAGACCAGGAAGAAGCTCCTGGCTTCAGATAGGCGCAGCTCCGGCCGTTGCGGCCATTTGGGGAGTGAATCTACGGAAGGAAGACCTTTCTCTCTGTCTGTCCCTCTTACTGTCTGTAACTCTACCTCTCAAATAAATAAAAATCTTAAAAAAATAAAATAAAAAAAAGTTCCAGGCTCCTGACTTTGGACCTTGGCTGTGGCATGCATTTGGGAAGTGAGCCAGCAAGATCTCTCTAGTTGTCTCTTTGTCACTCTCTGCCTTTCAAATAAAAATAAGTTTTTTTTTTCCAAAAATGCAGGCAAATAGAGCCAAAACTTTCTAAGAAGTATCTCCTTTTTGTATCATACCCTTGTTCTAAGTGTGAGGACCAGACTTTATTTTCGACTACAAATATACAAAAATGAAAAAAAGAAAAATCCTCCCACCAGTACAGCCCTCTGAAAGATGACAAAAGAGCAACAGCACAAGGAGCAAGCACAGCCGTGGAGGACCCTGACCGCCCGAGACATCTCTCACGTCCTCCCGCCTCCGTGTTCCCTGTCTGAAATACCACCTTGTGACCTCATTTTGTACAACAAGCAGACCTGAAAGATCTAGAAAATTCCAAGGATCTCATTACCCCCCAGAATTTAATTAGACAATGAAGTCAAACTGACTTGTTCTCCATGAAGAGTACGGAATTGAGCGGAAAACGAAACCACCTTCTCTGAGCAGGAACTAGATAAATATGGCAACACAGTGCTAAAGCTTTAATCACTTTAACTTCATCTAAGCTGCACAGGCACACAACTGCGAGGACAAGGAAAAGCCAATGACCCATAGCCTGCTGCAGTCACATTTTAAAATTACCAAAGAACTAACTCCAAAAATGGGAACTCAGACCCCTCATCTAAATTCTCACTTTCAGAGTCAGGTGACGATTACGCGGGGCCGGCACTGTGGCACAGTTGGGTGAAGTCGCCACCTGTGAGCCAACATCCCACTTGGGTGCCGGTTCAAGTCCCCGCTGCTCCGTTTCCAATCCAGCTCCCCATTCGTGGCCTTGGAAAAGCAGCAGTAGACGGCCCACGTGCTTGGGCCTGTGCGCCTGTGCGGGAGACCTGGAAGAAGCTCCTGGCTTCAGCCTGGCTCCACCCTGGTGATTGCAGCCAACTGGAGAATCGACCAGCAGATGGAAGATCTCTCTCTCTCTCTCTCTGAGTGTGTCTGTCTCTCCCTCTATCTCTTGACCTTCAAATAAATAAACAAATCTTTTAAAAAGGATTATGCATAAAAATATGATTCCAGGTTGGACTCCCGAGAAATCCGAAACACCCACTCCTCGGCCTCTCCCCACGGTGGCCCTCAGGGGCACCCTCACACCTGAGCGCGGGTGCAGCGAGGCCCAGGGCTGCGCGGCCTGCACAGGGAGGACTGTGAGGGGCCGGGCAGGGCCTCAGGGTCCTCTGCAGCAGCTCTAGGACTCCGACCAGGCTCTATGCTGTGTGAGAGTGTCCCAGACAATTAGGACTTTTCAGGAAGATTTTTAAAATAAAGATGGGGATACCAGCTCAGTCAGAACTATTCTGTGCATACACACATTAATACTTCGGCTATCAGAATCCGTGTCATTTAAGCACAATATCCTGCAATGCTCACAACAGCAAATGATGTGGAGGTCACACAGAATGCTGCGCACTGAAATTCTTCAGCAGATGTAAGGAACCACCTAACCCAGGGAGGACACTGAAATATCAGTTATGTTGTACTAATTTTTTTTTTACTAAAATGTCTTTAGACAGATGGAAGCATAAAAATAAGTATAACAGTCAGAGTTATACAGAGAAAGAAGAAGAGGCAGAAAGAGAGAGGTTTTCTATCTGCTGGGTCACTCCCCAATTGGTCGCAACAGCCACAGCTGTGCTGACCCGAAGCCAGGAGCCAGGAGCTTCTTCCCCGTCTCCCACACGGGTGCAGGGGACAAGGACTTGGGCCATCCTCGCTGCTTTCCCAGGTGCATGAGCAGAGAGCTGGATCAGAAGTGGAGCAGCTGGGACTTGAACCAGCACCCACATGTGATACTGGCACCACAGGCAGCGGCTTTACCTGCTCAGCCACAGCGTCAGCCCCTGCTCTGCTTTTCAAATAAATAAATAAATAAACCTTTAAAAAATGAGTCCTAAAATATTACCATATTTTTTTTCTTTTTTATTTTTTATTTTTTATTTTTTGACAGGCAGAGTGGACAGTGAGAGAGAGAGACAGAGAGAAAGGTCTTCCTTTGCCGTTGGTTCACCCTCCAATGGCCGCCGCGGCCGGCGCACCGCACTGATCCGATGGCAGGAGCCAGGAGCCAGGTGCTTTTCCTGGTCTCCCATGGGGTGCAGGGCCCAAGTACTTGGGCCATCCTCCACTGCACTCCCGGGCCACAGCAGAGAGCTGGCCTGGAAGAGGGGCAACCGGGACAGAATCCGGCGCCCCGACCGGGACTAGAACCCGGTGTGCCGGCGCCGCTAGGCGGAGGATTAGCCTAGTGAGCCGCGGCGCCGGCCAAAATATTACCATATTTTAATATAGGAAGGGTAAACTGCTACCTGTTTTTGGCCAGCCTACAAGCTAACAAATGCTTTTACTTTTTTAAATGTAAGTTTACTACACCTCCCTAAAATCAAATAATAATATTTCATGCTATGTGAAAATTACATGAAATTCAGATGTCACTGTTATCTGTAAACCTGACTGGACACAGCCAGTTCATCAGGTACTATCTGTGGCCGTTGCCTGCTACGGTGGCACACTGGAGGAACTGCAACAGTTTGCCCACAGAGCCTGAAATATTACATTCAATCACTGACATAAAAGTCTATTCATCACAAAACAATGGAAAGATAAATCTTGCTCATGGATCAGAAGAATCAATATCATTAAAATGTCTATACTGGCTGGATGACAGTGGGTAAAGCCACCACCTGCAGTGCCACTATCCCACATGAGCACTAGTTCAAGACCCGGCTGCTCCACTTCTGGTCCAGCTCTCTGCTATGGCCTGGGAAAGCAGCAGAGGATGGCCCAAGTCCTTGGGCCCTGCACCCATGTGGGAGACCTGGAAGAAGCTCCTGGCTTCAGCCTGGCCCAGCTCCAGCCTTCTGGACATTTGGGGAGTGAACCAGCATACGGAAGTTCTCTGTCTCTGCCTTTCAAAAAAGTTTTTACAGATCATCTATCTTGTATGGGTTTACTAGTATCCAGAATATATAAAGAACTTTTGTAATTCAGCAATAAAAATATGTAAATACTAAAAAATGGCGACAAGAGTTAAGAAAAAGCCTAGCTCCCCAACCTCCCCACTGAACCTCCTCAGAGAAAGAGACAGAGCCTCTCATCCACTGGTTACCCCCAAGTGCATAAGGGCCGAAGGCGGGCAGGAGGAACTCAAAAGGAGTGAAGCTGCAGTCTCCTGCCCAGAACCCGGGCCCTTGGGCGATCGCACGGCTTCCCGGGACCTCGCCTAGCAGGAAGTGCACTCTGACACAGGAGGCAGAGCCTCCACCCAACTCATTTTTTCTTACAATAAACGTATTAACTTAGGCCACTGCAGCGGGATACAACCCTAAGTGGTAACACCAACCAGAGCTAAACTCATTACCGCAAGCAGAGATCAACAATGCTGCTGGGTCTCGCCCAGGCGCACTGCCAGCCAGAACCACGCGGGCCCAGCTGGCGTGCAGACTTCCAGCCAGGTCCTTTTCCCGCCCGTGTGCCCCTTCACGTGCATGTCAACAAAGTTCATTTCCCAGCGGGGCTTGGTCGCGCCAGGCCTCGGCTCTAACACCCCAGCGGCTTCCCTGCGAGAAGGCGGATCCCCCGATGGCCCTCCCTCGCCCTCTGACCTTCCCTCCCGCCCGGAACGCCCCGCTCCGCGGCCTCGCGCCGGGCCCTGCTCGCTCTGCAGGCCTCACCTCAGAGGCCAGCGCGGCCCCCGGCCACCCCAGGCAAACGTCAACGCCTTCCAGCCCGACAGTCGCCGTCCCTCCCTGCACTTCCGGCTGCCAGAGCGCACACCGACCTCGGCGTCCGGCTTCCCTACGTCGGCCCCACGCGAGAGCCCGGGGGAGCGGAGCTCCGTCCCGGCTGGGCCCGCGCCTGCACGGTGCCGGCCAAGCACACAGGAAAGACTTCCTGACGGCGAATAAGCCGGAGAGCAGCAGGGCAGAGCCGCGGAGCGAGTGCCGGGGAGTACCTGTCTTCACCTTTACAACGAACGGGATTCCCGAGCTTGATTCTCAAACGAGCCCGCACTGCTCCCCGGAGCCCGCTTCCCGTACTGGACGCTCAGGACAAGGCCAGCGCAGCAGACACGGAGACCGGGAGAGGGGCTGCAGGGCGGCCCGCCCGACACACGGGCGCCCCGGGGCGCGCCTGCCGTCCACACCGCCCGTCGGGAAAGCCCGCACTCCCCAGCCTGCTCGGGGACTTGCTTTCCTGTTTCTGCCTCAGAACCCCCTCCCCAGGCCCAGCAGGGTAAGGGGCTGGCAGCAGCGAAGCCCCCGGGCGCCCCTGCGGCGGGCACCCCGCGCCCCGGCCGGCGCCGCGGGAGCGCGCGTCTCGCGCATCGCACCGCGCCGTGTCCAGCACCGCGCTGGCCGCGGGGTCCCGCGCGCGGGCCAACGCGGGGTCGCAGGCCTGTCGCTCAGGCCGCGCTCGGAACGCGGCGCCCACGCGGGCCCGCGGGGCCGCGGCCGCAGTCGCCGAGGCTCCCCCGCCCGCGCGGCCCCGCCGGCCCAGCAGCATGACGTCACCCGCGCCCGCACGGCCTCCCGCGCCGGGCCCGGCACCTCCCCTCCCGCCGGCCGTCGCCGCACCGTGCTCCCGACCCTCCGCCCCGAGCGGCCGGCGCCCCCGCCGCTGCCCCCGGACTCACGGTCGGTGCGGCGGCTCCTCGGCCATCGCCGGGCCGGGAGGCGGCGGCGGGGACGGCAGCGGGGGCGGCTGCTGCGCGGGCGGCGGCGGCGGCGGCGGCTGCGCGGGCGGCGGCGGCGGCGGCTGAGACGGCTGAGGCGCCGGCGGCGCTGGCGGCGGCTGCTGCTGCTGCTGCTGGAAAGACTTGAGGGACTCGAAGGCCTTCATCAGCTTTTCCAGGGTCGCCATGGCGGCCTCTCACCCCGCAGGGCAGCCCCCAGCGGCCTCGGGCCGGCTCGCGGCGACGCGGCGCCCCTCAGCAGCGAGGCAATGAATGAGGTTCGCGGCCGGGGGCAGAAGCGGAACCAGCGCGCCCGGCCATCTTGGGCCCGTCCCGGCAGCCCCCGCGGCGCCCCGCGTCCAGCGACGCTGCGTCGGCGGAGGCAGGACCACGCCGAAGCGGCGGGATTGACAGCCCGAGGCGGCCGTCTCTGCCTATGGCCGGCCGAGGCGCCGGCCCGTACCTCCCCCACTCCGCCCTCGGCAGCTTCGCTCCTCAGAGCCTGCGCTGCAGTTAGAACCCAGCGCTACCTGAGGGCGAAGACGGCGAGGGGGCGGGGCGAGGAGCGGCTGCGGGGCGGGCCCAGAGGGGGCGGGGAGAGGGCGGGGCGAAGAGTGACTGAGGGGCGGGCCCAGAGGGGCGGGGAGAGGGCGGGGCGAGGAGTGACTGCGGGGCGGGCCCAGAGGGGGCGGGGGAAAGGGCGGGGCGAGGAGTGACAGAGGGGCGGGGCAAGGGCGGGGCGAAAAGTGACTGAGGGGGCGGGGAGAGGGCGGGGCGAGGAGCGGCTCTAAGGGGCGGGGCGAAGGGTGGCTTAGGGAACGGGGAAGGGGCAGGCGAGGGGGCGGGGCGGAGAGCGGTGGGGCGGGTCCAGAGGGGGCGGGGCGAGGAGCGTCTCTAGGGGGCGGGCCGAAGGGTGGCTATAGGGGACCGGGAAGGGGCAGGCGAGGGGGCGGGGCGGAGAGCGGTGGGGCGGGCCCAGAGGGGGCGGGGAAATGGGCGGGGCGAGGAGTGACTCTGAGGGGCGGGGGCGGGGAAATGGGCGGGGCGAAAGGTGGCTACGGGGAAGGGGGCGGGGCAAGGAGCGTCTAGGAGGGCGGAGAGCGGGCCCAGAGGGGACGAGGAGAGGAGCGGCTCTAGGGGGCGGGGCGAAGGGTGGCTTAGGGAACGGGAAGGGGCAGGCGAGAGGGCGGGGCGGAGAGCGGTGGGGCGGGTCCAGAGGGGGCGGGGAGAGGGCGGGGCGAGGAGTGACTGAGGTGGGCCCAGAGGGGGCGGGGAAAGGGCGGGGCGATGAGTGACTGAAGGGCGGGCCCAGAGGGGCGGGGAGAGGGCGGGGCGAGGAGCGACTGCGGGGCGGGCCCAGAGGGGGCGGGGCGAGGAGCGGCTCTAGGGGGCGGGGCGAAGGGTGGCTTAGGGAACGGGGAAGGGGCAGGCGAGGGGGCGGGGCGGAGAGCGGTGAGGCGGGTCCAGAGGGGGCGGGGCGAGGAACCAATCTGAGGGGCGGGCCCTGAAGGGGCGGGGAGTGGGCGGGGCGAAGGGTGGCTATAGAGGAGGGGAAGGGGCAGGCTTGGGGGCGGGGCTAGCGGGAACGAACCACGGGGGCTGGAACAGGTGCAGGGCTGGTGTCGGCGAACCGCGACCGGGAAGACCCCACGAGGGAAGAGCCCCTCCCCGACGTAGAGCTGCAGACGCCGGCAGGTCGGGGCTGAGCCTACTGGGGTCTCCCTGCGAAGGGGAGCGGCCCCAGGGGGCGCAGACGCTCAGCAAAGGCGTGGGGCGCCCCCTCATGCCCGGGGGCGTTCAGGCTGTCGCCGAGGGGTCCGGGGCACCCCGTGAGCGAGCAGAGGGAGGTGGGCGCGTGCAGGGCCGCAGGTGCAGCCGGCCCAGCGCCGAGGGAGCCTGGCGGCCAGGAGGGGGCTCCTCCCCGCTCAGGCCGGTGAGCGCTGTCATCCACGCGTGTTGTGCCTTTGTGTTGTGCAGTGACGTGTGGTGCACACGTGTTGAGTTCGCTGGCCTGGGGGGGGGGGGGGCCTTGAACCGCGGCCATGGATCCTCACTGCCCAGGCCCGTGCCCGCCCTCTGGTCTGTGTGCCCACTGCTTCCTGTGCAGACGCTAGTCACAGGGGATCGGGACCCCCTGGGGACCTCCCACCCCCCGAGGCTGCGTGCGAACAGCCGCCCAGCTCTGTTGGGCAGCTTGCCCAGTATGAGCGCCCCTCCCTGGAAAGGGAGGGGTTCGCCCGCCCGCTGCCTGGGACGGCGCAGCCGGTAGGACCGGGAGCCCAGGCGCCCCGGCTGCCTGCCTCTGCCCGGAACGCACTGTGGGGTCCTGCCAGGAAGCCTCGGGAAACGCACTAGCGCGTGGGCCCTGCCGGGAAGCCCCGAGCTCCCGTCAGGCGCCTGGCCTGGAAACCCAGCTCCACTCCTGGCATATTCCAAACAGAGTAATTAAAGATTAATACCGCGGGGCCGGCGCCGCGGCTCACTAGGCTAATCCTCCGCCTGCGGCCCCGAAACACCGGGTTCTAGTCCCGGTCGGGGCACCGGATTCTGTCCCGGTTGCCCCTCTTCCAGGCCAGCTCTCTGCTGTGGCCCGGGAGTGCAGTGGAGGATGGCCCAGGTGCTTGGGCCCTGCACCCGCATGGGAGACCAGGAGAAGTACCTGGCTCCTGCCTTCGGATCAGCGCGGTTCGCCGGCTGGGGCGGCCATTGGAGGGCGAACCAACAGCAAAAGGAAGACCTTTCTCTCTCTCTCTCTCTCTCTCTCTCTCTCTCTCTCTCTCTCACTGTCCACTCTGCCTGTCCAAAAAAAAAAAAAAGATTAATTCCGCGGGCATTGTGTCTCCAACGCCTCGCCGCTGGGCGCAGTCCCTGGGCAGCAGGGACGCTGCCAGGGAAACGGGCGAGGGCGGCCACGTTTTACAGCAGCACAGGGACCAATATAGATGCTGGGTGGACGTGAATCCCGATATAGCAGTTCCTAGAGTCCCGTTCCCCAAGTGCATCTGTGAGTCAGCACATTACACTGTATGACATTGAACTGGGGCCAGCATCGCGGCATAATGGTAAAGTCACCACCGGCATCACTGCCATCCCATACGGGCACTCACTGGCTGTTCCGGCCATCTGGGGAGTGAGCCATTAAATGAAAGATCAATATCTATCTCTGTTTCTAACTCTCAAATAAACAAATCGTTAAAAAAAGAAATTAACTGGGGCCGGTGCTGAGGCGCCTCCGGCTAAAGCCCTGGCCTGAAGCGATGGCATCCCGTATGGGCGCCAGTTCTATTCCCGGCTGCTGCACTTCCTATCCAGCTCTCTGCTGTGGCCTGGGAAAGCAGCAGAAGACAGCCCAAGTCCTTGGGCCCCTGCACCCACGTGGGAGACCCTGGCTTCTGGCTTCGGGTCGGCGCAGCTCTGGCAGTTGCGGCCATCTGGGGAGTGAACCAGCGGATGGAAGACCTCTCTCTCTCTGGCTCTACCTCTTTCTGTAACTCTGTCTTTCAAATAAATAAATCTTTAAAAAAAAAAAAAAAGAACCCCAAAGCACACGTATTGTTTATTTTCATTTTTGATTTGAAAGGCAGAGCGACAGAGAAGAGAAACCTTCCATCTGCTACTTCATGCCCCAAATATCTGCAAGAGCCAGCGCTAGGCCAGGGCCAAGCGGGAGCCCGACACTCCACTGGGTCCCATCTGGACGGAGCCCAGGGCCCTGAGCCATCACCTGCCACCTCCGGGGTGCGCACTGCCAGCCGGAAGCTGGAGGGAGAAGCAGGCAATCTGACGTGAGACACAGGTGTCTGTCCCTCGCAGCTGTTCCGCTGCTGAGCCAGACGCCCACCCCACAGAAACCTTTTTGAGAAAGAAACAGCACACACATACATAAAAAACAGACTAGGAATTTAAGCACCAAATCATAGCAGTGTCTCTGTCTCAGTGGGCGAATTGTGATTTATACTTTATTGCTTTCCTCAATTTCGTCAGATTTGGCGCAACGGGTACCTACTATTCAGGAGAACGTTTTTAAATAAAAAAGTAGGTTTGAGTGGGGAGCTAGATATGAAACCCCAGCAGGTTCCTGGTGATTGATGCTGCTGAGTCGAGACGGGAGTTATTCAAAGCGCAGGGTGAACACCAGCTGGGGGCAGTCCTGAGCCCAAGGCCAGGTGGGCATGCCTGGGAGGGGAGGCTGGAGAAGGAGGGAAACAGAGCCAGAGCCCCCGCCGCTGCCCCCCGCCCCGGCCGCCAGCCCCCTGCTCCAGGAGGGCCCTGAGAGCAGGAGCAGGTGTGAGGCGACAGGCGAGGAACGTTCTGGGGGCCGAATCTGAGCGACAAGGAGCAGCCGCCCCGCTGCAGGCGGCAGACTTGTCCAGATGCCAGCCAGGCTGATCACCTCTGCTTTTTATCTTTAAAAATATCTTAGAGATCTCATCTGCTGGTTTGCTCCCAAAATGCCCATGGCAGCCGGGCTGGACCGGGCTGGACCGGGCTGAAAGCAGGAACCAGGAGCTCCATCCAGGTCTCCCAAGCGGGTGGCAGAGCCCCAAGCGCTGGGACCATCACCTGCTGCCTCCCGGGCACATCCGCAGGGTGGTGGATCAGCAGCAGAGCAGCCAGGACTCAACCCCGTGCTCCCGTGGCTGTCCCACGCGTCACGTCTGCCCCAGGAACTTGGACCCTTTAACTGCTGTTACGGCTCCTTGCAGTCTAGAGGCCATCACTGCCCTGGATTTAATTCTGTGTAAGCACACAGGTTGCAAGAGACCTGGACATGGTGGGCGAGCAGTGTGCATTTGGAATGTACCTGAGGGTGAATCTATTATTACTGAAAACTTCTAGTTTTTTTTTTTATCAGAAACTGTATTTTGCCTTCATTCTTTTAAAAAATCTTTAAAATTCGTTTTTTTAAATGAGAGGCAGGCGGAGCTCCATCCACAAGGTCGCTCCCCCAGTGCCTGCAAGGCCAGAGCGCGCCAGCTGAAGGCAGGAACGGGAGCTCGTTCCAGTCCTGCTGCTTGGGCGGCAGGGGCCCAGCACCCACTGCTCCCTAGGGGTGCGCCTTGGACTTCAAGACTCTGACAGCTGCTTTGTTTTGTCTGCCTTCTCCTGGTAAGCGCTCGCTGACGGTCAGAGTTTAACCTGCGTCATTCACTCTTTAGGTGTGTCTCTTGGGTGCAGCACAGGGCTGGGTTTTGCCTAGTGACCCACTCCACAGGCACTTCCCTTGAATAGGCAGGACCACTTACGTGTAGGGATGTGACATGCTGAATTCGTCACGTCAGAGATGTGACCACGCACTTACAGCCGGATTCGCTGTGGCCCCTTTTCTGACGGTGATGCCATCTTGACAACGGCCCTCAAGGAGAAAGGAGACATGGCCACAGAAATGTATCCAGTGAGCTGGAGTTGGCCTTGGAAGACTCAAGCAGCTGCACACTGAAGGGACCGACGGAGTGGCCACAGCAGCGGGAGGGGCGCTGTGGGG
Source organism: Oryctolagus cuniculus (assembly GCF_051225735.1). Taxonomy (NCBI): domain Eukaryota; kingdom Metazoa; phylum Chordata; class Mammalia; order Lagomorpha; family Leporidae; genus Oryctolagus; species Oryctolagus cuniculus. The sequence goes on along the minus strand of NC_142868.1, from coordinate 1,818,193 downwards.
CGGGGCGGGGCGCTCTGTCTCCCTACCTCTCTCAACATCTTTCCCGACAACATTCGTGAAGCCCAAGAAGACACATTATCAGTTTATAAACACAGGACCCTCTCTGCATGATTGGCTCCCTCTCCTTCCCCCTCTTTTTATTTTTAAAAACTTGAAAGGCAGAGTGACACAGAAGGACACACACACACACACACACACACACACACTCTTCCATCTGCTGGTTCACTCCCCAGAACACTGCTGTAGCCAGAGCTGGGCAGGCGGAAGCCAGGAGCTAGGAACTCCACCCTGGTTCCCATGTGGATTTGCAGGGGCCCACGCACTTGGACCATCATCAGCTGCCTTCCCGAGCGCAGTAGCAGGAAGCAGGTTGGAAATTGAGGAGCCAGGACTCGGACCTCACTCAGGGGATGCTGGCAGCTGAGCCACACCGGCCCCTACAGGGGTATTTTTCTAAATTTATTAATCCTTTGTGACTTATAAAATTCACAGTAGGTATGTCTTATTTTTGTCTTCAGAGGGTGTTGTAACTGACCAGCTCATCCACGTACATGATTTCACGTCTTCAGAATAAATGTAGAAAAACGTTTTTATCATCCGTATGTATATTTGCTCATTCTGTCGAAAACGTAAATTGAAGTTTTCCACCGTGTGCTGGCATCCACTGCTTTTCCAGATGGTCACTTTTTTGCTGTCATCTGCTGTGGAACAGGACCTAGGCAGCTCTGGGCCACACAGTGGCTCTCGTTATCGCTTGCGAGGCCAAGGTTAGAAGCGTCCTCACCCTCGGCTGCAAGCCCCACTCTGAAATGTCCGAGACCCCCTCCCTTGTAAAGCCTCCGTCCACTTAGTTTTGAAGAGCCCTCTGCTTCCTGTCACTTTTCTATTTTCTGCAGTATGTACCTGGAGGCCCGACGTAGGCGATGAAATGGGTTAACTAAAAAAGAATCATCGAGGCCGGTGCTGTGGCGTAGCAGGTAAAGCCACGACCTACAGTGCTGGCATCCCATATGAGAGTCGGTTCGAGTCCCGGCTGCTCCACTTCCAATCCAGCTCTCTGCCATGGCCTGGGAAAGCATTAGAAGACAGCCCACGTCCTTAGGCCCCTGCACCGTGTGGGAGACCCAGAGGAAGCTCATGGCCCCTGGCTTTGGATCAGCACAGCCCCAGCCACTGCAGCCAATTGGGGAGTGAACCAGCAGATGGAAGACCAGACCTCGACCTCTCTCTCTCTCTCTGTCTCCCCTTCTCTTTCTGTGTAACTTTCAAATAAATAATCTTTAAAAAAAAAAAAAAAAAAAGAATAATCGTGGGGCTGATGTTGTGGTGTAGCAGGTTAAACCACGGCTGTGATGCCAGCATCCCATATGGGCACTAGTTCGAGTCCCTGTAGCTTCACTTCCTATCTAGGTCCCTGCTAATGCACCTGGCAAAGCAACAGAAGATGGCCCAAGTCCTTGGGCCCCTGTACCCCATGTGGGGAGACCCAGAAGAAGCTCCTGGCTCCTGGCTTCAGCCTGGCCCAGCCCCGGCTGTTGCAGTCATTTGGGGAGTGACCCAGCAAGATGGACAATATCTCTCCCTGTCTCTCTAATTCTGTCTTTCAAATAAATCATTACTGGGGTCAGCCTCCTAGATCTGGAACTAGTGGCTGTGTGCCCTGTAGGGACAGTTGGGATGACACTGAATGTCACAAGCAGAAAGGCTGGCGGGGAAGGGTCTCCCAGTAGGGAGCCTGCTGCCTCGGAGCCACTTCTCTGCCCCAAACATCATTACAAGTTCCTTCCTGGACACACAGGCCTGGCTGCTCGCCACTGGGACAGCCAGTTGAGCAGAGAGGAGCGTTGGTAAGGGGAGAGAGCTCACTGGGTCCCAGATGTGCTCTCCCCAAATCTCTCTCCCCTTCTTTTTTTTTTTTTTTTTTTTTTTTTGACAGGCAGAGTGGACAGTGAGAGAGAGACAGAGAGAAAGGTCTTCCTTTTGCTGTTGGTTCACCCTCCAATGGCTGGCACGCTGCGGCCGGCACACTGCGCTGATCCGAAGCCAGGAGCCAGGTGCCTCCTTCTGGTTTCCCATGGGGTGCAGGGCCCAAGCACTTGGGCCATCCTCCACTGCACTCCCGGGCCACAGCAGAGAGCTGGCCTGGAAGAGGAGCGACCAGGACTAGAACCCAGTGTGCCAGCGCCGCAAACGGAGGGTTAGCCTAGTGAGCCACGGCACTGGCCCCTCTCCCCTTCTGCCCCTGCTGACAGGATCCCCAGCCCAGCACTCGCTTTCCATCTGGTCCTCCCGGAGATGCTCGATCTCCTACTGCAATACTCACGAGGACAGGGTCCTGCCTGTCTCCTGACACAGCAGGAGCACAGTAAAAAGCGGATGGATTAGTTTAAGGCCTGTGGTATGGGCAGGCCTTTGGCCTAGAAACTAAGGCACCAGTGGGGATGCCCACATCCTTATCAGAACGCCCGGGTTCAAGTCCCAGCTCTGCTCCAGATTCCAGGTCCCGTTAGTGCACACCCTGGGAGCCTGCAGTGAGGGCTCCAGGGCCTGGGTCCCTGCCACCCAGGTGGGAGACCTGGGGAGGTTCCCAGCTCCTGGCCTCCTGCTACACGCATCTGGGGAGTGAGTCGGCAGACGGGAGCACTGGTACTCTCTCGCTCTCTCTGCTGTTTGAGTTAAAAAGAAAGTACTTGGAGCCCTGTGGGAGCAATGACTCCCAGCCCAATCCCCAGGTAAAGCCAGCCTTTCTCCTGTACCACTGAGTGACTACAAGGCTGACCCTCAGCATCCACGCCTTCAGTTCTGCTGCTGGGAGCCTTGTATTGCTTTTCGGAGGTAAGCCTGGCTTACATTATAAACAAATGCAAGACATGTGGGTGTAAAATGCAATACTTAATGAACACAAGTATTTTTCCTTTCAGCATCCATCCCTCAAACAGCGGTTAGCAGTTTAGAAAAATGCAGCGACGACGCGCCATGTTGCCCTGTGGGTGTGGAGAGCGTGGAGGAGTGGCTGCTTCTGCTTCCCAATCGTAGCACAAATCACGTGTGCGGCCAGGCCGGCCACTGGGGCTCCGCACAGCTCCCTTCGCACAGCAGACGGGCCTTTCGCTTCACACACACAGAAAGCTGGGAGTGGGCAGACCAGCCCTCCGTGTCCGAGAGCTGTCCCGTCCCACCACAGCTGCTGTCCCCCGTGTGGCACCCTCCCCCAGGAAGAGGAGTCGCTGTCTGCAGGTGCCTCAAGACTCGAAGCCACGGCACCACCTTCACACCATTCTCCAACGTCATCACATCAGGTCCCGAGTCACATTTCCAAATGCTCCGAGTGTCTCGCACGTGTTTTTCGTGCTTTTGTGACGAGGACGCAGTCACGGTTCGTGCCTTGCACATGGCTGTTGCGTGTCTGTGTGTCGCTGGAGGCACGCAGGACACTTTTCTAGCTCCTTCTGCGTGGGTTTGGCGGACTCCGCGTGGGGGCGTATGTCCCGACATCCGCCGTGTCCTCTGTGCGCCTCTGTGGAGCTGCCATCAGCGACAGGGCTGCAAGTGGTCCCGGGAACTTGGCTTCCTTCAGTCAGAGTCGCATCAAAGGCGTCTCCAACAGAGATGTTCAAGCAGTTGTCTCCAACAGTGCTGTTAGGAGAGGGATTGTGGGGGCCGGCGCTGTGGCACAGCAGGTAAAGCTGCCGCCTGCAGTGCCGCCATCCCATATGGGCGCCAGTTCAAGCCCCAGCTGCTCCACTTCCCATCCAGCTCTCTGCTGTGGCCTGGGAAAGCAGTGGAAGATGCCCAAGTGCTTGGGCCCTACACCCACATGGGAGACCCGGATGAAGCCCCTGCCTCCTGCTTTGGCCCAGCCCGGCCCAGGGTGGCCATTTTGGGGAGTGAACCAGTGGATGCAAGATATTCTCTCTCCCTCTCCCTCCCTCCTTCTCTCTCTCTGCCTTTCAAATAAAAAGAAGAAGAAGAAGGAAGAAGGAAGAAGGAAGAAGAAGAAGAAGAAGAAGAAGAAGAAGAAGAAGAAGAAGAAGAAGCAGCAGCAGCAGCAGTAGCAGCAGCAGCAGAGGGATTGCAGGAGCAGGCTGGGTGGGCCAGACAGGAGAGAGGACCCTCTGCCCAGGAGCTCTCCTCAGAGTGGGGAGGGGTCTTTCCCTTCACTTGGACCTGTACTCAGTCCTGTTCAGTGCCAAGGGAGTTTGGGCTGTTTTCCAAGAGTGAGCTGTGTGTGTGCCGAGGCGGTCTTGTGTCCTGGAGAGCCCTGGACCAGGCTGCACGCCACACCACCACATGACTCGAGTGCGGGCCTCAGAGCTGCCACTCACTTACCGTGTGAGGGGTGAGGGGTTTCAAAAAGTTCATGGGAAAACTAGAATTTCAAAGACATGTTTGTTTTGGTGCGAAATGTTTTGAAAGCCATGCACGAGGGTCTTTAGAAAGTTCACGGAGGGGGCAGGTTTTGTGATGCGGCAGGCTGAGCTGCTGCCTGCAATGGTGCCCCCCCCCCCCCACGGGCGGCAGCTTCACTCCGCCGAGCCAGCTCCCTGCTCATGTGCCTGGGAAAGCAGCGGACGAGGGCCTAAGTGCCTGCACCCACACGGGAGACCTGGACGGAGCTCCAGGCTCCTGGCTTCAGCCCAACCCAGCCTCAGACGTTGCGACCACCTGGGGCGTGAACCAGCGCATGGAAGATTCTTTCTCTCCTCCTCTGCCTCACTGGGACTTAAGAGAGCAGCCCATGGAAAACAGTCATGAGAAAAGCTGTGCCCTGCCACGCACTTCAGCCTGCAGCCACAGCTGGCTGCTGAGCATCTGAAATACAGGGAGGCCAGGTGCTGTACGGTGACCTACACCCTGGCGTTTGAGTACGTCAGTACAAAACAAAGACTACAAAACACCTCAACTACGTTGATGTTGATGGAGGCTGGTGCTGCAGCACAGCAGGTTAAGCAGTCATCTATGACACTGGCATCCCCTGTGGGTGCCAGCTCAAGTCCTGGCTGCTCCACCCGCCATCCAGCTCCCTAATGCCCCTGGGAAAAGCAGCAGAGGGTGGACCAACACCCCTGCACCCACATGGGAGACCCCGATGAAGCTCATGGCTCCCGACTTCAGCCTGGCCCGGCCCTGTGACCGGCGAGTGGCCACTTGGCAAGTGAACCAATGGATGGAAGATCTCCATCTCTGTGTGCGTCTCTCCTGTCTCTGAACTCTGCCTTTCAAATAAACAAGTAAGTAAATAAACCTTCAAAAACAGCATTTGGACATACTGGGTTGAATGCATTACCAGAAGCAGTTTTGTTTTGTTTTCTGTGTTTGAGTTGAACCCAGGGCTGGGGCTGTGGTGCCGCGGTTTCAGCCTCTCCTCGGGAGGCTGCCACCCTCTTGTCGTGCCCGGGACTGCGTCTGCCTCTCCTTCCGACACCACCTCCTGCACACCTCAGGGGAAGGAACGCCTGTGCGGGTGGTGCGGCCACCCCAGGCACGGCTCAGCCTCTGGGCCCCCACAGTGTGAGGCTGTCACACCTGGGAGAGAAACCAGGGCCTCTGACCGCCAGCTCACGGAGGCTCAGGAAACGGCCAGCCAGCCACAGAGACGGTGAGCTCAGGAAGCGGGGACAGCATGGCTGTCGGGACACATGCTCACTGCTCTGGGGACAGGGAGGACCCGGCCTGGCTGCACAGCCCGTGTGAGCCGCAGGGTTGCTCGCTCGCCTCTCCAAGGGCACGAGGCGTCCACACCTGGCGTTCCTGGCCCGCAGCATGCTCGCAGGCTTCCTTCAGCCCAGCTCTCCTTGGAAGACAATGCAGGCATCAATGTAAAGAGCGGTTTCAGCTGTGTCACACGCGTTTATTACAGCTCCTGGGGAAGGCAGCACACAGCACCTGCTCCTCCGTCTTGCGTCGGCTCGGCAGCCTGCACAGCGAGCGCTCAGCAGCGCGGCTCCACTTCCTTCTCGACGCTCAGGCAGCCCTGCAACACACAGCAGCGCTGGCCTCAGGCACGTTGCTAACGTAAGGGGGCATCCGGGGGCTGCAGTGCACAGGGGCCCTTTGGATCTGCTGGTCGTGACCCACAGCCTCAACGAGGCATAGGTCAAAAACACGGGACAAATGCAGAGCTTGTCTGAAACGAGGCAAAGCACACGGACAGCTACCTGCACAGCATGTACACTGTGACGTAGGGATGAGTGGAAGTCTGAGGGGCCGAGCCTTCAGTCCCCTGGGAGTCCTGGGAGGCGTGCACAGCACTTTAGGAACTTTTGGCAGGATGCCAGTTGTAAGGCAGACAAAAACTTTCTTCTCACTTCTGGGTGTGGTGGCTACTTTGTTCACACACAGAGGAAACGCCCCGGCACCCCTTACGTGTGTTCACACACAGAGGCAGTGCCCCGGCACCCCTTACGTGTGTTCACGCACAGAGGATACACCCGGCACCCCTTACGTGTGTTCACACACAGAGGAAACACCCCGACTCCCCTTACGTGTGTTCACACACAGAGGAAACACCCCGGCACCCCTTACGTGTGTTCACACACAGAGGCAGTGCCCGGCACCCCTTACGTGTGTTCACACACAGAGGAAACGCCCCGGCCCCCTTACGTGTGTTCACACACAGAGGCAGCACCCGGCACCCCTTACTTGTGTTCACACACAGAGGCAGCGCCCGGCACCCCTTACATGTGCTGCTGCACCCTGAAGGTCACAGTCCCTGGTGGAGCACCCTGAGCAGTGCCAGTGACGCTGCCGCGGGCTGCACGGTGACGTCTGTCAGCTGCAGCCTCTCCGGATGGCTCCATCCCCAGTGTGCCAGGGTTCCCAGCGCGACTGCGCATGACAGGGACAGGGAGAGGGACGTGGGCAGCTCAGAGGCCATGGAGTCACAGCGGATGCTACTTGGGGGATTTTCCACCACCCAAGGCTTGGTCCTCAAACTGAAACAGGAAGGATTAGCATGCCCCGGGCAGCCTCTGGGTGAGGTCCCAGGCAGGGGCAGAGCTGGACGGCCCGTTACTCCAAGGTGGAAAACTGTGCCTTGAGAAACGTTCTCTACATCCAACTCTGCTCTAGAAAATCACCCCAAACAACTTAACTTTCAAAAGGGAAGCATCTTTCCTTGTAAAAAGTGGGCTAAAGGAGACAGCAACGGTAAGAGTCGGGAGGTGAGGGTTAAGTAATGTGCATTGTTGTGTGATGATTCCTCAAGACACTGCTGTCCTGGCCTCCCTTAGAATCCTGTGCCACTGACACAGGCAGCGTTTTGCGGTGGCACACCACTCCTTCTGTGTGGCTGGGAGCAGTTCCACCCCAGAGCTAACACCACTGGGGTTTTCCTGGCCGGGCTCTTACACTACGTGAAATTCCTTACATGGGGCATTGCAAAAAGAAAAAAGCACTGTTACCTTGGCAACTGTGTTTTCTTTTGACATATTGTATTTTTTTAAAAAAAGGTTTTTACCCCTCTTCGGAAGAGTCTGTAGAAGAAGTTTCTCTTTGGCTTATGGACTGAAGTGCGTCGTTTCTCCTCCACAAGCAGGTTTTCCTCACTTTCACTTTCATTGATGTCCTTGAAACACCCAGACTCGATCATCTGCATGCACAGAACAAGACAGAGAAGCCACAGCGGCCAGGACGTCAGCGACTCCTTCTGCAGCACCGCCCGCCCAGCGCTGCCCGGCTCCCAGCCCCCTTTCCTGGTTCCTTCCAGTTAACATCGTGGCCTCCTCTTCCTGCTCTCTGAGTGAACTCCCAAAGGGGCCACCGCGGAGGGAGCCCTGGCTGCCAGCCAGCCCCAGCAGCCCTGAGACGGCCACCCTGTGTCCACTCCCTGTGGGTGGCACCCAGGGCAGCTGCCATCCTTCTGGGGTCTGAGCAGTTGAGGGTGTGGTCCCTGGCTTGCTCATGGTCTCGCCCAGGGTCAGAAGTCTTGCATGTTAGAGTGTGGGGGCGGCACTGCTTCAGCACGTTCTGCTTCTAAAAATTCGGAGGTGCAATCAAATGCTACTAGCTTTTCTGATTTTCGGAAAGAAGCTATCTTAAGTATTAAGCCTTTTTTCCTTCCTGGGTAGTACTTACTAAACGACTTTTTGTATTTAGGCATTTGCATCAAAGTGCTGAACAAAATTAATAGCCACATGAACTCAACAATTTTAAAAGATATTTTGGAGAGGGCTGGGTATATAATTTTTAGCTCTATTTATACCCCAAAGTAGAAAAATAAGCATATATTTACTAGAGCTATCCAAAGATATAAAAACTAAAAAAAGAAAAGAATAAAAAAGTCCTGCACAATTTCATCTCTCTCTCTCTCTCTCTCTCTCTCTCTCTCTCTCTCTCTTCCCTCCCCCTCCCCCGTCATTGCTGGAAGCACTAGAGGCGCTCCCTGCTCCCTGTCCGGGAGGCAGTACCTCGTTCTGCCAGGGGATGGGGACACAGCCCGTAACAAACTGAGCGTAGAAGCTGCTGTCTGTGGTGTCCAGGTAGACTCCTTTGATGACAGAGAACTGCCCGATATCCAGGACATCCTTACAGTAAACCGAATGAGGCTGTGCTCCAGGAACAAGAGGCATCAACAGAAATTGAGACAATGCTTAGTTCTCTTCATTACAGACAACAAAATGCATTCAAACTCGTGCATAAACCCGCTACTATTCTCTCCACTTCTTTGCCAAGTCCCTCTTTCGGCCATTTTCTAATTCCTGCAGTCCCCAAGCTCTCCTCTCTGGGAGGGTGTCACAGAGCCTGTGGACACTGTCTGCTCCAGCCCCCCACCCCCCTTCACACACCTCTCCTGAGGACTAGCAATCTTGTCTGCAATGGACACCGGTTTGCCAACAAAGGCTGGGGACAGAGACCACAGGCCAAGGGAGCCACTGCTGAGTCCTCACCCCTGCCTCCAGCTCCCAGAGTCCTCTGGGAGAAGCAGCAGCTGGAGTCTGTGTGAAGAGAGCTCCCCAGATGGGTCAGGTGCCCACCCCTCCCTCTCTCAGCAGACCCTCCTCCAGGACAGGCGGCCAGGCTGCAGCCCCTTCCCGGCACTGCGGTCCTCAGGGGTAAGGAGCCAGCAAGCAGGCAGGCACCAAGCTCGGGTCTCTGTCTCCTGCTAGTACAGCCATGTGCAGGTCTGGGGCAAGGAGCAAAGAGCCCAGAAATCCGCAGCCGTGGCACTGCACTGTCGCCTGCTCCCCCCAGCACTGCCTGCAGCCACTGCTTTTCTTCAGTTTCCCTGTGGCCTGGGGGGTGGCTGGGGAGCCAAGTGGCAGGCCCCGCCCTCAGGGCACAGTTCAGAGGAGGGCCAAAGCCCATGCTGCCCCACACAAGGGAGTCTTAATTCTGGGAAGGAACTACCTGACGTGTACACTGAACTGTGCTGTGAACAGCTCCCCACAGGCCACTTGCCTGCACACACTCTGGGCTGGCCCACCCGCTGGCCTCATGCTGCCTACCCTTCTCAGGAACGTGCATGCAGCGTCTTCCCTAGAGCCCGCCCTCCTAGGTCCTGGTCACAGCCATGGCTGCGGTTGCCACCCTCCTGCACGGGCCAGGCTGGGCTCCCCGGGAGCAGAAACCGTGCTTGTCTTCTCCTTCCTGTGGCTTTAGCACCTAGAGCTCTAGTGCCAGGCACACACCACGACTGCTAAGTCATGTGTGAGTTACTTTCCCCACTTCATACTGCTCTACCCCATCTGTGGCAGCCTGGGAGGGGCCACTGGGACTCCCAGCAGCCCTGAGAGTGCAGGGTCCTGGGACAAGCACTGAAGAGCCAGGAGCTCTCCGGGCCGCCCAGCTCATTCAGGAGGATGAACAGAAGCACCCAGAGCCTTCAGTGTGCGGCCAGGCCTCAGGTCCATGTCCTCATGGACGCGGGGCTGGGACCAGCATTCCAGACTAAAGCAGCAGTGGGCCCGCACTGTGGCACAGATTAGCTGCCTCCTGCGAGGGTTGGCATCCCATATGCGTGCTAGTTGGAGTCCCAGCTGCTCCACTTCCAATCCAGCTCCCTGCTAATGCACCTGGGAAAGCAGCAGAAGACGGCCCAAGTCCTTGGACCCTGCCACCCACGTGGGAGACCCAGCTGGAGTTCCAGGCTCCTGCCTTCAGCCTGGCCCAGCCCTGGCCATTTGGGGAGTAAACCAGTGGGTGGAAGATGTGTGGGGGGGTGTCAATCTCTCTGCCTTTCCAATAAATAATCTTTTTTTTTTTTTGACAGGCAGAGTGGACAGTGAGAGAGAGAGACAGAGAGAAAGGTCTTCCTTTGCCGTTAGTTCACCCTCCAATGGCCACCGCGGCCAGCGCGCTGCTGCCGGCGCACCGCGCTGATCCGAAGCCAGGAGCCAGGTGCTTCTCCTGGTCTCCCATGGGGTGCAGGGCTCAAGCACTTGGGCCATCCTCCACTGCCCTCCCTGGCCACAGCAGAGAGCTGGCCTGGAAGAGGGGCAACCGGGACAGAATCCGGCGCCCCGACCGGGACTAGAACCCGGTGTGCCGGCGCCACTAGGCGGAGGATTAGCCTAGTGAGCCGCGGTGCCGGCCCCCAATAAATAATCTTTAACAAAACAAAATGGCATGCAAGTGGCCGGGCATGGGGACCAGAGGTGACGCCAGTTCTGAGGGCAGAGAGCAGACACTGGTGACAGGACAGCCTTGGCTGCTGAGGTGTCTGAGCGCAGGCCCAGGTGCCAGAGAGCCGGGGGGACTGCAGTGGCAGCGGGTGCTGGGGGTGACTCAGCAGGAAGGACTGGGTGTGGCGGGCCCCACAGAGGAGAGGCCACACCTGGCTGTGTCAGGTGATCCGGATCTGCTTTTCAAAATGTGCCGCTCTGAGCAGCGGTGCTCTGGGCTCCTCTTGACAGCCCACTTACATCAGGGTAGAAGGGGGCAGCTAACAGGTGCACCTCCAGCCTGCTGAAGTTGATGTCCTGAAACACAGGGTGCCGCTTCACCCCCGCAGCTCCTTCGCCCCTGCAGCCCAGCCGGTCCTTGGGGTTCTTGGTGAGCAACTACGAGAGGCAGAGGTGGAGACGGTTAAGCCCCTAGCATAGCAGTGAAAACCCGAAAGTCCCTTCCAAAACAACAGCTGGGGCGGCAGAGAGCAGAGCATGTAGACAAACTCAGTCACGCAAAGGATGGGGCGGGCCGCACACGCTCACTCAGGACCGGTCAGATCACGTGACACTTCACAGGAGCTGTGCTGAGGGCCTCCTTTGAGCTGCCACTAACATGTTGGCGAAGTTAATCATCAAGTAAAAAAATTTCAATCAAGCAAAAATTAGGGGAGTTTTTAAAGGAAACAGAAGGCTGGCACCACGGCGTAATGAGTAAAGCTGGTGCCACGTCTCATGTGACAGCTGGTTCAAGTCCCGGCTGCTCCACTTCAGATCCAGCTCCCTGCTAACGTGCCTGGGAAAGCAGCAGAAGAGGACCCGAGTATTTGGGCCCCTGCACCCACGTGAAGACCTGGAAGAAGCTCCTGACTCCTGGCTTTGGGTTGGCCCAGCAACGGCCATTGCAGCCATTTGGGGAGTGAACCAGCGGGTGGAAGGCCTCTCTCTGTCTCTTGTAACTCTGCATTTCAAATAAGCAATCAAAACTTTAAAAACGGAAACTGAAACTATTGAGAAATTTGGAAATAGCATCTTAATGCTAAGTGACATTTATAGAGACCACTTTTATCAGGTCATTAAATACACCACGAGGACCTCAGATGAGGCAAAACCTTAGCAAACTTAGTACTAGAACTGTAATTTTTCCCTCTAGATTCCGAGGCCTGTCCCCAGAATTATTAATCTGTAAGGAGGGGCAGAATCTACACTTTTCCTTTTGCGCTAGCTAATTTATTTGTGAGACACACACATACCAGACACACACACACACACACACAGATAAAGAGACAAACAGATGTGCGCTATCTGCTGGTTCACTCATAAGATGCCCACAATGGCTGAAGCTGGATCGGGGCCAAAACCAGGAACTCAATCCAGGTCTCCCGATGGGTGGCAGGGACCCAGTGACTCGAGCCATCATGCTGCCTCCCACAGTGCACGCGCTGACATAAGGCTGGAGTCAGGAAGCAGAGCCAAGCATGCAGAGCAGGGTGTGGGTGTGTAACCCCTAAACCCAACACTCACTCCTTAGAAACTGTGATATTCTTAGACCTAGCCAAGTGTTTCTAAAGTATTCCTTACATGCACACTTACAATGGTCACAGACTCAAATTAGCCTTCTTGCGCAACTATTATCAATCAAAGAAGGCTAGGCTGTGCAGCAAGGCCTCGCACTAACCATCTGGGGCCCCATGGGGAAGCCCAGAGACCAGGGAGCTGCAGCCACGGGGCTGCATGGCACCAGCCGCCTGACCAAGAGGTTTTCTGGGTGCATCGTACGCTGCTGCTGCTGCAGCACGGCGGCAGGTTGACGAGCTGGGACAGAGGGAGAAGCTGAGGTAACGCAGACTGCCTCCCCTCTGGAAAACTTTGCTAGCCCCTGGGCCGGGTGACATCCACACCCAGGGCTTCGCTAAACACAAACCCAAGTCCCAAGACCAGAACCGTCCTGGTCCCAGCGGATCTGCCAGGCTCTGCCTCTCACCCCACCCCACCCCTCTCTGAGAGTCCCACCTCTCCTTCCCCAGAGAGGGGCCATGCCCACCGCAGGGCTTGTGTCTGGGAAATTCTTTGCCTTGCAGCCCCTCAGGACTAGGCTCCCCGCTCCTCTGACAGCCTCGCAGCACCCCTACTCCTATGCGACACGTTCACACCAGATGGAGTAAAGCACGTGACGACTGTTTAATGCCAGTCTTTCCATTAGGATGGAGCTTCCTGAGACCACAGAGAGACACTTCTGCTGTCCCATCTAAGGATTTTGTCACAGCAGCCGGACAGACTGACAAATGGCCTGCCCTGGACCCGTGGTTTCCAAGCCTGCTTCTAACTCTGAGCCCCGACTGTGGGGCTACGAGAATAATACAGAACCCCCCTGCGAGGATTAACGAGGTAATGTATAAATGATAAACAGGTATCCACACAGCAGGTTCGTTCCATCTCCCTTTTGGGTTACTGTAGGAAGCCAACTAGCTACGCTCTCTGCTCTTGTCTCCATTGCACACACGCGCAGCACTCTAACCACAACCAAGCACAGCTTCCTCTCCAGGAAAGGCACAGAGCGCACTGGCCGCAGGTGGGACGCAGTGCCCTGCTGGCTCCCCCGGTGACACTGGGGCACGCGCCTCTCTGCAGCACTTGGCCCAGGCACACTGCCTCGCGCAGCAGGCACCCCAAACTCCCCACTCCCTGCTCTGGTTCAATCACTCCGCATCCTGAGATGCCTCCCCTCAGTCTGTTTTTTGGAGATTTAATCCATTCTTGAAGAACTAATCGTTGGGGCTGGAATTGTAGTGCAGCATTTAGGCTGCCACCTTTGACTCGAGCATCCCATTGGAGGGTCCACTGGAGTCAAAGCGCTCCACTTCTGATCCGGCTCCTGCTAGTACACTTGGGAAAGCAGCTGAAGATGTACCAAGTGCTTGGGCCATCTTTTTTAAAATAAAGAACTAGTTATTTCAGAGAGAGAGAGAGAGAGAGAGAATCTTCCATCTGCTGGTTCACTCCTCAGATGGACACAACAGTTGGGGCTGTGACAGGCCAAAGCCAGAGCCTGAGACTTCATCCGGGTCTCCTACATGGGCAGCAGGGGCCCAGGCACTTGGCCGTCTTCCGCTACTTTCCCAAGCACATTAGAGGGAGCTGGATTGGAAGTGGGGCAGCTGGGACACGAACCAGCGCCCACATGGGATGCCAGCATCACAGGCAGTAGCTTTCCTGCTATGCCACAACACCGACCCCAGGACTGTGTGTTGTGAAACATTCCACATGCACGATTTCACTGTATTCTCCTCCACATTTCATGGCTGAGAGGCTGAGCTGAGACAGAGCCGGTGGCGGCCCTGCTCTGGAGCAGGTTAGTGCTCCTGCTCACGACACCGCCTGCCAGACCCCACCTTCCTCGTCAGTGCTTCCAAGGCAGTGGGCTTCTCCTCCCCAGAAAGGCACCTGCCCGTCTGTGGTGCCCATCACAGCTGCCTTCTTACCAGAGCCGTTACCACATTTGGTTTAGGGCCAACACCACCCCCCGAGCTCCCCGGGGTGGCCTCGTCTCCCACATTATGCTCATATGGCACCTTCCTGCAGCCTGGCAGGGTCCTGTGTGGAGAAGCACCCTGCGTCTGTCACACTGGACACAAGCTTGGTCAGCTCCAAGCAGAGTGAGCCGGCTGGCAGGAAGGCCCAGGGCAGGACTGTAACACAGGCTGCTTCACAGACGACAACACCAGCGAGGCTGCTCTGGGCCATTCCCAACCCACACACGTGTGTGCTCGCGCGCTTCAGTGCTGGTGTAACTGCTGGTGAACACACGCGTGTGCTCGCGCGCTTCAGTGCTGGTGTGACTGCTGGTGAACACACACGTGTGCTCGCGCGCTTCAGTGCTGGTGTGACTGCTGGTGAACACACGCTCGTGCGCTTCAGTATTGGGTGTAACTGCTGGTGAACACACGCGTGTGCTCGCGTGCTTCAGTGCTGGTGTGACTGCTGGTGAACACACGCGTGTGCTCGCGCACTTCGGTGCTGGTGTGACTGCTGGTGAACACACGCGTGTGCTCGCGCGCTTCAGTGCTGGTGTAACTGCTGGTGAACACACGCGTGTGCTCGCGCGCTTCAGTGCTGGTGTAACTGCTGGTGAACACACGCTCGTGCGCTTCAGTATTGGGTGTAACTGCTGGTGAACACACGCGTGTGCTCGCGCGCTTCAGTGCTGGTGTGACTGCTGGTGAACACACGCGTGTGCTCGCGCGCTTCAGTGCTGGTGTAACTGCTGGTGAACACACGCTCGTGCGCTTCAGTATTGGGTGTAACTGCTGGTGAACACACGCGTGTGCTCGCGTGCTTCAGTGCTGGTGTAACTGCTGGTGAACACACGCGTGTGCTTGCGCGTTTCGGTGCTGGTGTAACTGCTGGTGAACACACGCGTGTGCTCGCGTGCTTCAGTGCTGGTGTGACTGCTGGTGAACACACGCGTGTGCTCGCGCACTTCGGTGCTGGTGTGACTGCTGGTGAACACACGCGTGTGCTCGCGCGCTTCAGTGCTGGTGCAACTGCTGGTGAACACACGTGTGCTCGTGCGCTTCGGTACTGGCTATAACTGCTGGTGAACATACACGTGTGCTCGTACGCTTCAGTGCTGGTGTAACTGCTGGTGAACACACGCATGTGCTCGTGCGCTTCAGTATTGGGTGTAACTGCTGGTGAACACACGCGTGTGCTCGCGCGCTTCGGTGCTGGTGTGACTGCTGGTGAACACACGCGTGTGCTCGCGCGCTTCGGTGCTGGTGTGACTGCTGGTGAACACACGCGTGTGCTCGCGCGCTTCGGTGCTGGTGTGACTGCTGGTGACCCCTGCTCAGAAAACAACCATGGGCAGAAGAGAAAGGCTTTCCTATTTCAAAATATCAAAGGTTAGTTTTATGTTCAATTTTATATAAAATTCGTCAAAGAAATGAAACAGCTTCGCTGTTTCTAAAGACAGAATGACCTTGGTACTACTCTTCCCTTTCAACACCATCTTTTGAGAAAGCAAAGAATGATCCTCTCTCTGTTTGCTCTGACTCGTGAGAAACCCAGTCAAAAGGGAAATAAACCGCACAGAAAGACAAATACCACCTGTTCTCCCTCATATGTGGAAGCTAAACTCAGTCTGAACACAGAATACTGACTCATAGAGGCTGGGGGCCTAGGGGAGACAGAGTAGTTTGGATCATGAGCACCCAATCAGGAACCTGAAGGAATAAGCTCCTAGTGTCACACAGCATGCTGGGGGTCTAAAAACAGAACATAGTTTATAGCAAACAACAAGAAAGGAACTCCAAGGCTCCAATCAAAAAGCAGTGTCAAGGCCAGCGCTGTGGTGTAGCAGGTAAAGCCACCGCCTGCAGTGCCAGCATCCCGTATGGGCGCTGGTTCTAGTCCCGGCTGCTCCACTTCTGATCCAGCTCTCTGCTATGACCAGAAAAAGCATTAGAAGATGGCCTAAGTCCTTGGGCCCCTGAACCCACGTGGGAGACCAGAAGAAGCTCCTGGCTCCAGATCAGCGCAGCTCCAGCTGTTGTGGCCAATTGGGGAGTGAACCAGGGGATGGAAGACCTCTCTCTCTCTTCCTCTCCTTCTCTCTCTGTGTAACTCTGCCTTTCAATTAAATAAATAAATCTTAAAAAAAAAATCAAAGAAAAACAAACGTTTGTCAGTACACACTGGATACACATATTGAAATGTATCACTAAAGCCCATTCATGTGTATATTTATTGTGAAAAAAATTTTTTGAAGACTATAGAAAAAGGACAATAGTACAGAACAGTGAAGTTATGGTGTATGAAAATAAGTGT
Source organism: Oryctolagus cuniculus (assembly GCF_051225735.1). Taxonomy (NCBI): domain Eukaryota; kingdom Metazoa; phylum Chordata; class Mammalia; order Lagomorpha; family Leporidae; genus Oryctolagus; species Oryctolagus cuniculus. The sequence continues at coordinate 1,801,760 of NC_142868.1, read as the reverse complement.
TAATCTTCTGTCATAATAGCTGATACCAAATCTTGACAGACGTTCATTACTTAAAAATTGGGGCCGGCGCCGCGGCTCACTAGGCTAATCCTCCGCCTTGCGGCGCCGGCACACCGGGTTCTAGTCCCGGTCGGGGCTCCGGATTCTGTCCCGGTTGCCCCTCTTCCAGGCCAGCTCTCTGCTGTGGCCCGGGAGTGCAGTGGAGGATGGCCCAGGTGCTTGGGCCCTGCACCCCATGGGAGACCAGGAAAAGCACCTGGCTCCTGGCTCCTGCCATCAGATCAGCGCGGTGCGCCGGCCGCAGCGCGCCGGCCGCGGCGGCCATTGGAGGGTGAACCAACGGCAAAGGAAGACCTTTGTCTCTGTCTCTCTCTCTCACTGTCCACTCTGCCTGTCAAAAAAAAAAAAAAATTGGCATATCAATTTTCTACTGCCTATTAAAACCCAATCTCATCTGAAAAGTCCTCATACAAACAAGGGCATTTTATTTATTTATTTATTTATTTTTGACAGACAGAGTGGACAGTGAGAGAGAGAGACAGAGAGGAAGGTCTTCCTTTGCTGTTGGTTCACCCGCCAATGGCCGCCGCGGCCGGCACGCTGCTGCCGGCGCACCGCACTGATCCGAAGCCAGGAGCCAGGTGCTTCTCCTGGTCTCCTATGGGGTGCAGGGCCCAAGCACTTGGGCCACCCTCACTGCACTCCCTGGCCACAGCAGAGAGCTGGCCTGGAAGAGGGGCAACCGGGACATAATCCGGCACCCCGAACGGGTCTAGAACCCAGTGTGCCGGTGCCGCAAGGTGGAGGATTAGCCTAGTGAGCCGCGGCGCCGGCCTCAAACAAGGGCATTTTTAAAAGTTCACAGAAGGGGCTGGCGCCACGGCACAGTAGGTTGGTCTTCCACCTGCAGTGCCAGCATCCCATATGGGCACCGGTTCTAGTCCTGGCTGCTCCTCTTCTGATCCAGCTCTCTGCTGTGGCCTGGGAGAGCAGTGGAAGTTGGCCCAAGTACTTGGGCCCCTGCACCCACGTGGGAAGACCGGGGAAGAAGCTCCTGGCTCCTGGCTTTGGATAGGCGCAGCTCCGGCCCTTGCAGCCATTTGGGGAGTGAACCAACGGACGGAAGACTTTTCTCTCTGTCTCTTCCTCTCTGTCTATAACTCTACCTGTCAAATAAATAAATAAAATCTTAAAAAAAAGTTCACAGAAAATGCATATTATGAAAAAATGGGTTTCAAAAAAGTATTCTTTTTTTTTTTTTTTTTTTTTTTGACAGGCAGAGTGGACAGTGAGAGAGAGAGACAGAGAGAAAGGTCTTCCTTTGCCGTTGGTTCACCCTCCAATGGCCGCCGCGGCCGGCGCACCGCGCTGATCCGATGGCAGGAGCCAGGAGCCAGGTGCTTTTCCTGGTCTCCCATGGGGTGCAGGGCCCAAGCACCTGGGCCATCCTCCACTGCACTCCCTGGCCACAGCAGAGAGCTGGCCTGGAAGAGGGGCAACCGGGACAGAATCCGGCGCCCCGACCGGGACTAGAACCCGGTGTGCCGGCGCCGCTAGGCGGAGGATTAGCCTAGTGAGCCGCGGCGCCGGCCTCAAAAAAGTATTCTGCTCCCAAATAAACTTATCTGTTAATTCCAGTTTCAGGGTTGGTGCTGTGGCATAGCAGGTTAAGCTACCACCTGCATCATTGGCATCCCATGTGGGCACCAGTTTGAATCTCGAATGCTGAACTTCCAATGCAGTTCCCTGCTGTGGCCTGGGAAAGCAGTGGCAGATGGCCCAAGTGCTTGGGCCCTGCACCAAGCGGGAGACCTGGAGAAGCTCCCGCTTCAGTCTGGCACAGACCTCTCTACTGCAGCCATCTGGGGAGTGAACCAGAGGACGGAAGACCTCTCTCTCTGCCTCTGTCTCTCCCCGGCTGCAACTCTGCCTTTCAAATAAATAAATAAATAAAGCTTTTTAAATTCCATTTTCCCATGAACTTTGTGAAGTATGTGTTTCAACGATCAGTCTGTGCTCTGACTTCCCTCAAAATTCTGGCTATATCAAGACTGTGGCGTAATCCCATCTTATTTGCATATATACGTATTTGAGGAAAAGGCACTGTGTAAGCTTTTCAACAACATAGAACTCCTATTTCATGTGTGATCTTGCTGTGTCTAAATAGCTTTCTTACAGGAATTATACAATAAATACCTTTAAAACGGTTAGAAGAAGAAGAAGGGTAGAGCAGTCAAGACGCCCTTGGAATGCTACATTCCGTGTCAGGGTGCTTGCTTGGAGTCCCAGCTCTACTTCCAAGTCACCTTCCTGCTACTGCACGCCTGAAAAGCGGCAGTTGATGACTCAAGTACTTGTTTTTTTGTTTTGTTTTGTTTTGTTTTTGACAGGCAGAGTGGACAGTGAGAGAGAGAGACAGAGACAAAGGTCTTCCTTTGCCGTTGCTTCACCCTCCAATGGCCGCCACGGCCGGCGCGCTGCGGCCGGCGCACCGCGCTGATCCGAAGCCAGGAGCCAGGTGCTTCTCCTGGTCTCCCATGGGGTGCAGGGCCCAAGTACTTGGGCCATCCTCCACTGCACTCCCTGGCCACAGCAGAGAGCTGGCCTGGAAGAGGGGCACCCAGGACAGAATCCAGTGCCCCACCCCGCCCTGACCGGGATTAGAACCCGGTGTGCCGGTGCCGCAGGCAGAGGATTAGCCTATTGGCTCAAGGTCTTGTATCCCTACCATCCATGTGGGGGACCCAACTGAGTTCTGGTTTCCTGGCTTTGGCCTGCATGTTAAGGACATCTGGGAAGTGAACCAGCAGGTGAAGGTCTTTGTATGTCTCTCTCTTTCAAACAAATGAAGCTAAATAAATACAAATCAAAAACAACAACAACAAAACACAGGAGCCCGGTGAAGTCCTTCGGCAGATCAGGACGGTGGGTGCGGGGCTGGGCCAGGCCTAGGGGTGAGTGCACTGCTAAGTGCCAGTGAGAAGGCCCAGACCGGGCCAGAGGTGCCGCGCCCGGCTCGGTGGGGCCTGACCCACCATCCTGCAGATGGACCTGGCATCCGCGGAGAACTTGGCGGAATAAACCTCAGTGTCCGTCTTCACTCTGCGCTCGATCTCCTCCCGCTTCACCTTCTCCTTGAACTTCCTGAACGGAGAATGCCCCTGGATCATTTCATAAATCAGACAGCCAAGCCCCCACCAATCAGGGCTAAAGGTGTAGTTTTCATTATCGATAACTTCAGGAGCTACGTAACAAACACAGGGAATTTAAGGTAAGCTGTGGTGTTAAACTTATAATTAATTCCAAATCGTACACTGTAGCTTTAATGTTGGTTACCACATGGATGAACCTTAGACACGTGTTAAGTTTAAGAAGTCAGTTACAAAGAGCCAGATATCACATGACCCCATTTATACTAAAAAGAGCAGACAAATCCGCAGAGACACGGATGGCAGGAGGAGAAAAATGGGGAATTTTGAATTATAGAGTGCTGATTGCACAACTCCACGAATACAATAAAACCCCAAGAGAAATGAGACGCTTCACACTGGCAGGCCTTGTTACGTGAAGCATCTCAACGAAGCTGTCTGCCTTCTACCTATCCCTGCTGGAGAACCGGCGTGGGAAAACGGTGCCACAGAGAACCTCCCGCTGAGGGCACCCAAGGGCACTGCCACCTGTTCCCAGGCCAAGGAGCCCAGAAGCCCAGGACGTGGGGTTTCCTGCAGGGCTCTCAGGTTAGCCCTGAGGGTGGGCCGGCAGTGCCCACAGACACTGCAGTAACCAGGGTGGGACAATTCCCTAGGGGGTTTGAGAGGCCAGGGGGGTCTATGAGGCTCACGTGCACAGGGCAGGACACGGACAGAGTGAGGAGACCGCGGCCTTGACCTGCGCTGCTCTTACTCAGCCACATAACCTCAGGCCCCAGAGCCCTCCGCGGGCCTCCCTCCTCATCTGTCAGAAGAGAAGGGCAGACAGGGAGACCCCCCAGCAATGCTGACACCGCCCTGGCGAGACCTCATGCCACCACGGCACCACCCACAAGTATCCCGGAGCCCGGTGTCCTCGGCGGCCTCTGCATGCTCTGACGCCTGGGAGAAAGGACCAGGACGCCTGAACAAGTCTCCCACGTACCCATGTAGCCGACTGTTCCGACCCTTCCTCGAACTGTCTCCCCTTCCGGGACCTCCAGGGCCAAGCCAAGATCTGAAATCCGGATATGTCCTGTGTGCGTTCAAATACATTACAGAGATCACAGGAGGAAGTAATGATACTTTAGCAACAACAAAATTGGGGGAGAAACGTCACCTTAAAAATCATGGATGGAAAAGCGGCATTCCACGCTGTGAGAACATTACAACCTACAACTGTCCGCACTTCTCACACTCAGTGAGACTCCACGCAGCACGCTGTCTCACTGACAGCAGGAATCAGACTGACGCCTGCCTGGCTGTGGATCGGGGAGCCCCGTAATCTCTGACTGACTTGGTCAGATAAGAGCAGGGAGTTACTCTTTCTTTCCATAAATACGTAATGAATTCCATATCAACTACAAAACAGCAAGTACTCTGTGCCAGACCAGCAGTAGTGTGTGTACAGGGTCGACTATTCACACATAGCCCGGGGTTTTCTCTGGAGAGCACACGGCAGGAGCCAGGGACATAGCAAGAGACACCAAAGCACTTCACGGCAAGAACTGCATTACGTGTGGTGCCTGTTCTTAGGAGAATTTAAGCATTTACTGACTCTCTATGAAATAACAGCATAGGGGCTGGTGCTGTAGCACAGTGGGTAAGGCCACCGCCTGCAGTGCCGGCACCCCATAGGAGCAGTGGTGCCAGTCCCGGCTGCTTCACTTCCCATCCAGCTCTCCTCTGTGGCCTGGGAAAGCAGGAGAAGACGGCCCAAGTGCTTGGGCCCTGCACCCATGAGGGAGACCCAGAAGAAGCTCCTGGATCCTGGCTTTAGCCTGGCAAAGCCCTGGCCGCTGCAGGCATTTGGGGAGTGAACCAGCGAGTGGAAGATCTTTCTCTCTCTATTTCCCTCCCTCTGTGTAACTCTGCCTTTCAAGTAAATAAATATTTTTTAAAAATTAAAATACAGTCAACAGGCAGCAGAGGCCTGTGATTCCCCAAGGATGAGAAACAGCGAGCTGACCCTAAAATCACCCTGATGAACCCGGGAGTGCTGCTCAGAGGGCGGCACGTGGGCAGAGCAGATGTCTTACTAAATTAAGGAGACAGAGATGAGAATTTGAGAAAAAGGGGTCAGCTCAGATCTGAGGGGTAAAGTTCCGAGAGGAGGGAGCTATGCAGAGAAAATCTAACTACAGCTAACAGGGCGTCCTTAGCTGCATGCCGTCTGCTCCCCGCCCTGTGCAGGACAGCCCCAGGGCATTCGATGGAGCCCCCAAGTTAATGGTGGTTGGCACAGGTCCTCCAGCCCCACCCAGAGATGCGAGTCACCTGCCTGGACTGGAGGAACACTCCTACAAGTATGCTTCTTGGACTGCAATGGACAGCCTCTGGCTATCTGCCCAGAGGCAACAGACCCCTCAGGAGGGACTGATGTGCTCAGCAGCTGTGGGCCTACCTGAGGTGCCCGCCCACTGCTTCCCTGCCCAGCGTTCAGCAAATCTGCGTGGCTCTGTGTGGCCGGGGCAATTCTTCCAGCACCCGCACAGCTGGCCTGCGGGTCCCTTCCCACCACATGTCCTGCTCCCCCGATGTTCCTCAGGGCTTGGTTGGCCCTTGCTTTGTGTTTCCTCTCCTCTTACTCCCTCTCTGATTGACACAAAGGGCAGCGCACCGCATGCAGCTCTGCACTGAGGTCCGAGGCCACCCCATTTCCCACAGGGCACGCCTGCCTTTCCGCAGCTGCACACAGCTCTGCACAGGCTCAGTCACCAGACAGGGACACAGCTGTGGGAGGCCACCTCCCAAGTCTTGGAATCACCTCCCGTTCAGTGAGAACATTCCGTGCATAAACGAGGGAACAGGCGGGAAAGCCCTGGGCAGGTGTGACAGCGGCAAGGCCTTCATGGGATCCCTGTTTCTCTCCAGCAGGAGTGACTGTGGCCTTCTCACACGCTCTCACTAGACCCTGTCTTAGCAAAGAAAATCACTATAAACAGCTCCCCTCCGACGCTGCTTACTGCAGCCATGACATTCTAGATACGATCATCACACAGGAAAACCAGGGCCTGAGTGGGTCTCCTGCTGCTGGCAAGGAGGCAGCCCCCAAAGGCCCTACTCTCCACCACAGGTCCCATGCGGCCATCGGCACCCTGCTCTGTGGTGTGCCGTGTGACAAGGCAGCACTCAGGGCAGTGGGCTAACCTGAAAATCGCAATCTGATGTGAGTCCCCAGCGAGAAACTGTGGAGAGAAGATGGGCTTGCTTTGGGCTTATTTTCACACGCTTTACAATTCTGTCATGAGCTGAGAATTCTGACCATCTGTGCTTCTTGCCTAAATGCAGCGGAATGGCAACACTATTTATCCGTCTGTCCATCCATCTAGCTACGCAGCTATGTCCCCGGGTATCTATCTTTGCTGTTGTTTCCATCCTCAGTACCTGGCTAGTGCACACTAACTTCCTGTACACGAGTCCCTCTAACAGGTGGGAGGTTTGCTCACTTACCGTGGTCGTCCAGGAGAATATTCTCAGGCTTTAAATCTCTACCAGGAAAGAAAACAACACAATGCTCAGTTATTGCGAAGTTGGCACTGTCATCGCGAGTGCTACAGAGAAACACCCAGAGACACCCGCGGGGAGGGCAGCCACTGCGGGGAAACACCCGGAGACACCCGCAGGGAGGGCAGCCAGGAGGGCAGAAGGTGAGCCGTGCACCTTGTGAGCCGTGCCTGTTGTGAGCTATGCACGTTGTGAGCCGTGCACCTTGTGAGCCATGCACCTTGTGAGCCATGCCTGTTGTGAGCCGTGCCTGTTGTGAGCCGTGCACGTTGTGAGCCGTGCCTGCTGTGAGCCGTGCACATTGTGAGCCATGCTTGTTGTGAGCCATGCACGTTGTGAGCCATGCACGTTGTGAGCCGTGCCTGTTGTGAGCCGTGCCTGTTGTGAGCCGTGCACGTTGTGAGCCGTGCACATGGTGAGCCATGCCTGTTGTGAGCCGTGCACGTTGTGAGCCGTGCCTGTTGTGAGCCGTGCCTGTTGTGAGCCGTGCACGTTGTGAGCCATGCACCTTGTGAGCCATGCCTGCCGTGAGCCATGCCTGCTGTGAGCCGTGCACGTTGTGAGCCATGCACCTTGTGAGCCATGCATGTTGTGAGCCATGCACGTTGTCACAGGCTTGGGCAGCCACGTGTCAGGACAGGAATTCTACAAAATTCATCTCAACAAGCTACACGTGACAGTGTGAAATGAATGCCCGGCATGGTTATGCAGATTTGAAGACATTGCAATGACAAGGAAAGCAAGCAGTCCTTAGGAACTCAGCGCTGGGCCAGGTTGGGCCAGGTGTTAGTTACAGTGCAATGGGTTAAGCTGCCACTCTGACATCTGCATCCCATATCAAAGCACCAGCTGCAGTCCCAACTGCTCTGCTTCCAATCCAGCTTCCTGCTAATGTGCCCAGGAAGGCAGCAGATGATGGCCCCAGTAACTGGGCCCCTGCCCCCACACTGGAGACCTGGATGAAGTCCCTGCCACCTGGTTTTGGCCTGATCCATATCTGGCTGTTGTGGCCACTTGTGGAGTGAACCAGGGTATGGAAGATCTGTCTCTCCTTCCCTTTTTGTCCCTCTGCCTTTGAAATAAATTATTTTAAAAATAAAACCAAAACCCAGCTTAGTGGCGAGCACCGTGGCTCACTTGGCTAATCCTCTGCCTGCGGTGCCAGCACCCCGGGTTCTACTCCTGGTTGGGGTGCCGGGTACTAGTCCTGGTTGCTCCTCTTCCTGTCCAGCTCTATGCTGTGGCCCTGGAAGGCAGTTGAGGATGGCCCAAGTCCTTGGGCCCTGCACCCGCATGGGAGACCAGGAGGAAGCACCTGGCTCCTGGCTTCGGATGGGCGTGGCGCCGGCTTGGTGGCCATTAGGGGAGTGAACCAACAGAAGGAAGACCTTTCTCTCTGTCTCTCTCTCTCACTGTCTATAACTCTGTCTAAAAAGAAAAAAAAAAAAACAGCTCAGGGGTTGGTACTGTGGCACAGTGGTTAAGATCCTGCTTGGGACACCTGCATCCCATACTGCAGTGCTGGCTGGTGTCCTAACTGATCTCTTCTGACCCAGCTTCCTGCTAATGCACCCTGAGAGGTAGCTGACGATGGCCCAAGTGTTTGGAACCCTGGCTTCCACATGGGAGACTCCGATGGAGCTCTAGGCTCCTAGCCTCAGCTATTGTGGCTTTTGGGAGTGAATCAGCACATAAAGATCTCTCTCGCTCTCTCTCCGTTTCCCTCCCTCCTTCTCTCTCTCTCTCTCTCTCTCTCTCTCTCTCTCTCTCTCTCCTCTCTCATCCCTCTCTGTTGCTCTGCCTTTCTCCCACATGGGAGAGTTCAGAAGATCCTGGCTCCTGGCTTCTGCCAACCCAGCCCTGGCTATTACTGTCATCTGGGGAGGGAATGAATGGATGGAAGGTCTCTCCCTCTGTCTCTCCCTCTCTCTCTCTGTAACTCTGCCTTTCAAATAAATTTTTAAAATTAAAAAAAAAAAAGCAATCAATCTGGGTCCCATTCTCCAGTCTGCTACTAGATTCTCAATTACCCTCGGATGCAGAACCACAGATGGGCGGCTGTGCTCTGCCCCCAGCGCACAGCTCACCTGTGGCCCACGCGGCCCTTACCTCACAAGACTGCTGGGGACATGAAATGACAATGAGTGCCAGAGTGACCTGAAACGTTAAGCTTCTACGACTGTTTTTAGTAAACATCTGGACCATTTCTGGCAACATTCTCTGTTATTCACACCACAGTAGGTGATTTCTGAGAGCACAATGCTACTTAGAAATAAAGTGAAAGAGCTCAGACTCTTACAGAAATTCTGACTCAACAACTGCTTTTTGGTGATTGACACCCTGTGTGCAGAAGACAGCAGCACAGAACACCCCCGATACCTACCGCACTGCTCCTGAACTGGCAGACCGCCTACTGTGAGAACACAGGCATGCAGAGACAGAGGTCTTCCACTCACTGGGTCTCTTCTCAAGCACCAGTAAGAGCCTGGGCTGAGCCAGCTCAAAGGCTGGAGCCAAGAGCTCCACCCAGGTCCTCCCCAGTCCTTGGACCATCGTCCACTGTCTTCCTTGGCATGGTAGCAGAAGCTGGGTCAGAAGCAGAGGAGCTGAGTCTAGAACCAGCACTGTGGTGTGGACGGGAGCGTCCCAAGTGGCAGCTTACTACGCTGCATCACAATGCCTGCCCGAATCTCCCCCAGAAGTCAGTCTAATTCTTTGAATCACACAGATCCACTTTTCTGAGAACAAAGTTATCGATACTTCAAAAACACTGTCAGCCAGCTCACTGCTTACTTTTGTGAGTACCACAAAGTGTTCATAGCCACTTATTTATTCCTTTCATGGTCATTCCTTTCATAGTCATTAATTAACCTACTTTAGAGGCAAAGGGACGGACTTCCCATCTACTGATTCACTCCCCAAATACCCACAACAGCTTGGGTTAGGCTAGAGCCAAAGTCAGACTCGGAGCCAGGAAATTCAGCACTTACAGGACAGGCGGAAAAAATCACTTTTGCCTAAAACTAAGCACTCTGGTTACACAAAACTAATTCTAGCAATTATGCTTAATTACTTTTTCTTTAATGAATTTTGAGACGCAAAAAAAATATTAGAATGTCAAGATATTTAATGTTATTTTCTGGGGATGTAGTGAGCATCTTTCAGAACTGACACAATATGTAAGAGCACTAGTTTAATCCACCAGGGTAACCTTTGGTTTCAAAAAGACAAGTTATAAGAGCTTAAAGAGAAATGAACATGGCCCATCTCGGACTGGACACACTTCCAGTGGTGGGAGTGACCACCCCAGGACTCGCAAACTGAGAGGCTGGCTCCCAGTGCCCTCTGCCCAGCCTGACAGTTCCTAGCGGGAGCAGAAACAGCGTCCGTGTGTGCAGGCTGCATCAGGCAGTGCCTTCTTACCTGTATACAATCCGTTCCCTCTGCAAATCCTCCAAACCGCAGCACAGCTCTGCAGCATAGAAGACGGCTCTCTGCTCATCAAAGCCAGGGTTGCCCAGGTTGTAAATGTGAAACTTCAAGTCCCCTCCATTCATGATGGTCAGCACCAAACACAAGGTGTCTTTGGTTTCGTAAGTGTAGGCTAAACTAACCTAAAGATAACAGCATCATAAAAAATAAAACACAGAAAAGATGTTCATCCATTGAAAATTTACTCAAGTTGCTAATAAAATTCACGTAATATGTACGCGTCAGAGAAAGGCACGCTCCACACCGTGGGCCCCTCGGACCCTCACCCACCGAGGACCTCACTGCAGCTCTGTGCTCAGAGACCTTGCTGTGTCCAACTGACGCCTGGACAGCGACTCCTCCAGGCTCTGCCTCACTCACTGGGCCACCAACGTCTGTGCGTTTGGACTTCCCACAGCTGCACCTGGGTGATGCCCCCCAGCAGGGCAAGTCGGGTCTTACAGTCCCAAAACTTCAAATACCCCGGGTGCTCAGTCTTCAGTTTGAGCCGGGCTGATGGAAGCATAGTGGTCTCTTATTGTGTTTTTTAAATTTTTTTTTCTTATTGTGGTTTTAACTTCTATTTCTGTGTATATGCAAATATAGGGGATACTTTTTCAAGCATGTATTAGTCAATTGGTTGCTCTTTTGTGAAATGCCTGTTTGTGTTTTTTTTTTCCCACTTTTCTATCCACTTTTAAGTCAATTTATACATATGCCACTGGGATTTTGATTGGGACTATATTTAATTCCTTAATCTGTAGCTCAAATGGAGAGAACTGACATTGTCACTGCATTTAGTCTTCCAGTCCAGGAACACGAATTTCCCCTATGTATTTAGGCCTTCTATTATTTCTTTTTTTTCTTTTTAAAGGTTTATTTATTTGAATTATATATATATATATATATATATATATGGAGAGAGAAAGAGAGAGAGACAGAGAGAGAGAGGTAGAGTCAAGGGTTCACTCCCCAAATGGCTGCAACTGGAGCTGAGCTGATCTGAAGCCAGAAGCCAGGAGTTTCCTCTGGGTCTCCCATTCGGGTAAGGGCCCAAGCACTGGGCCATCTTCCGCTGCTTTCCCAGGCCATAGCAGAGAGCTGGATCAGAAGTGGAGCAGCTGAGACGCAAACCAGCGCCCATATGGGATGCCGGCACAGCAGGCCACAGTTTAACCCACTGTGCCATAGCACTGGCCACTACAATTTCTTGCAATAACAACTTATAGTCCTGTGTGGAAGTTTTGAATATTTCTGTCATGTCTTTCCTAGATGTTGATGTTTCTTTATGCTATTATAAATGCAATCAGTTAAATTTTCTTTTCCTAATTGCTTGTGGCAGACTCACAGCTAATCCCTCAGCTAAGTCTGAGACTGTCCCCACTGCAATCATGCTATTGGAGAACAGTGACTGTTTGTTCTAAAACCTCCTTTCCTTCCCTTCTCTCTAGACCTAATCTCTCATTTTTGCCCTCATTGCCTCGGTTACAATCACTAACGCGGTGCTGAGCAGAAGTGGCGACAGCCGTGACGGCCTCACCCAGGCCCCGGGGGAGGACTTTCAGCATGTCCCATCACTGCGGATGTGTGCCAGAGGTTCTCTAGAGGACGCTTCTGTGGGGAGCAATCCGGACTAGACTAAGTTACTCGAATTAGGACTTATTCTATGCATCTGCTCTCCCACAATATGGCGCTGGGAGAGAAGTAAACAGCTTCCGCACAGCTGCCTCCAGTTCAACCAATTAACTGTAGGACTTGCTCCTGATTGGAGAGCAGCGTACTCGGCGTGTGGGCAGCCGAGTTGGGATTGGCGGAGGAGGACTATAAAGGAGGAGAGAGACGGCATGCACCAGGAACATCTATGGGGAACATCTAAGGGAACCCGTGCAGCCCCCGAGAGAACCGGCCGGCGGTGTGCCACTCCCCTGCGGAAGTGGGGAATGTGGCCAGGGGGAACTGCCCTTCCACGGAGGTGGAAGGGATAGTAGCCAACCCGGGAAGAACCAGCAGCAAACCCGGGGAGGGCCGAGCAGACGAAAGAACAGCGCGGGGTCCTGTGTCGTTCCTCCACGAAGAGGGGGAGCGACATAATGGTGCCGTGACTCGGATATGAAGCCTAGGCAGGGTTTAGTGTCGTTCCTCCACGAAGAGGGGGAGCGACACGCTTCCTTCACAGTTGGTACTTAGAGTTGTTCATCAATGATGGGTGCAGCTATTGAGAGGATAATATCTTTCCTTTATCCTGGTAATGTGATAAGTTACATTAATTTATTTTCATTCCTGGAATAAATCCAACTTGTTCATGATGCATTAAAATAGTAAGGGGGTGGGGCTGGCATTGTGGCCAGCCTCTGCCTCTGGTGCCGGCATCCCATATGGGCGCTGGTTCGAGTCCCGGCTGCTCCACTTGCAACCCAGCTCTCTGCTGTGGCCTGGGAAAGCAGTGGAAGATGGCCCAAGTCCTTGGGTCCCTGCACCCACATGGGAGATCTGGAGGAAGCTTCTGGCTCCTAGTTTCAGATCAGCCCAGCCCCAGCAGTTGCAACCATGTGGGGAGTGAACCAGCGGATGGAAAACACCTCTCTCTCTCTCTCTCTCTCTCTCTTTTTTTTTTTTTTTGACAGGCAGAGTGGACAGTGAGAGAGAGAGAGAGAGAGAGAGAGAAAGGTCTTCCTTTTTTTCCGTTGGTTCACCCTCCAATGGCCGCTGCGGCCGGCGCACTGTGCTGATCCGAAGCCAAGAGCTAGGTGCTCCTCCTGGTCTCCCATGGGGTGCAGGGTCCAAGCACTTGGGCCATCCTCCACTGCACTCCCTGGCCACAGCAGAGAGCTGGCCTGGAAAAGGGGCAACCAGGACAGAATCCGGTGCCCTGACCAGAACTAGAACCTGGTGTGCCGGCGCCGCAGGCGGAGGATTAGCCTAGTGAGCCTCTCTCCCTCTTTTTTTTTAAAGATTTGTTTGTTTGAAAGGCAGAGTTACAGAGAGGCAGAGAGAGAGAGAAGGGCCAGCACTGTGGTACAGTAGTTTAATCCTCCGCCTGCAGCACTGACATCCCATTAGGCATCTGTTCGAGTCTTGGCTGAGCCTCTTCTGATCCAGCTCTCTGCTGTGGCCTGGGAAAGCAGCAGAAGATGGCCCAAATACTTGGGCTCCTGCACCCATGTGGGAGACCGGGAAGAAGCTCCTGGCTCCTGGCTTTGGATCAGCACAGCTCTGACTGTTGCAGCCATTTGGGAAGTGAACCAGCGGATGGAAGACATCTCTTTCTGTCTCCACTCCCTCTCTCTTTCTGTAACTCTACCTCTTAAATAAAAATCTTAAAAAAAAAAAGTAGTAAGAGAGAAAGTGCCAGCTGCAGGCAGAGGAGAAGAGTACAGAGAACAGAGGAGAGCGGATTTGGTACTGTGGCCACTGGGTGGCACGCAGCTGACCGCAGTTACATTACACAGTATTCCTCACTGGTCTTTCCCTTGGATTCACAAGGACCCCTTACCATCACCAGTCACTCACTGAGGACCTTCTCCCACACCAGGCCTGCTCCAAGCCCAGGATGCAGTGCTAACTAAGAAGACCTGGTCACGGTGGGGGTGGGAGACCGGGGCTGGGCGCATGACAAGGACGAGAGGGGACACTTACTACAAATCTGCTGTTCACTTTTTCTAGCAGTTTTTTCTCGTTCAAAGCCATGGCTTCACCTTTCCTCTTCTTTATTCTTTTTTTTTCTAGCTTTTTACAGGCATACATTTTTCCTGTGGCTCGCACTTGACAGGCACAAACCTAGGGGTGGTTTTGTTCAGAGAGAGAGAGAGAGAAATAGAGAGAGAAAGAGAGGCTTAGCCACTCCTGACATTTTTTAAAAAAGATTTATTTATTTGAAAGAGTTACAGAGACAGAGGGAGATCTTCCATTTGCTGGTTCACTCCCCAGACGGCTGCAAAAGCGCAAGCTGGAGGCAGGAGCTTCATCCAGATCTGCCATGTGAGTATAGGGCCTCCATCGCTTGGGCCATCTTCCACTGCTTTCCCAGGCCATTAGCAGGGAGCTGGATGGGAAGTGGAGTAGTGGGGACTTGAACCGGTGCCCATAGGAGATTTCTGCATGGCAGGCAGTGGCTTTATCTGCTATGCTGCAATGCAGGCCTCTGACCTTGACATTTCCTAGGTTACACACAAGACTGTTCTCTGTGATACTTATTTCTGGTAAGATCCAGCAGTGGCCCCTGAGGAGCCAAGACCGCTGCAGTGGTGGACATGGATCCTCACTTCTTGTCCCTAGAAAACTGCTAGGAGAACAAAGTGAATTTAATTTTGTACTTCATAAATTCTAAGACAGGAACCAATGGAACAGGTTGCTCACAGGTGATCATGATACATCTGTTTAAATACAGCCCCTTACATCTATTTTATTTTTGTGCAAAAGAACAAAAGTTTTGGGCCAGTTTTTGGGTAGTGCAGCGGGTTAAGCTACTGTGTACAGTGCCAGCAGCCCATACCAGAGTGCCAAGTCAGTCCCAGCTGCTCTAGTTCCAATGCAGCTCCCTGCTAATGTACTCGGGAAGGCAGCAGAAGATGGCCCAAGTACTTGGGCCCCTGCCACCCATGTGGGAGACCTGGATGACATTCTTAGCTCCGCGCTTCAGACTGGCCCCTTGCTTTAGCCTGGCCCTGCCCTGGCTGTTGTGGACATTTGAGGAGTGAGCAAATGAATGGAAGACATATGTGTGTGTGTGTGTGTGTGTGTGTGTCTTCTCACTGATGCTCTGCCTTTCAAATAAATAATAAATCTTTTAAAAATAAAAGCAAAAGTTTTCAAATATGAAACTAAAAAGATCCTTGATTTATTAAATTAAAAAGTTCAAGAATATAAGGAAATATGTTTCACAGAGTTCAGATTTTATATCATTATTTTATCTAGATAGTTCTTAAAGTAACATTTCTATGCTATTTTAACTTCACATTTTGAAAGTTTTCAAGCACACAAAAGTGGAGAGAGAAATAGTACATGAAGCTTCTTGTTAACATATGACTATCATGTTTCCTGTGACTCCAAGTATGGCACACACACACATCATATCACGCACACAAAACACACACATACACACAGGATTACTTTAAAAGCCAATACAGTGATGGTAAAAGTAACATAAAGTTTGGTGTGGAAAATACTGACAGTAATCAGGACAATGATTTAAAAAAATTTTAATTCCAGATCTTTGTCTGTAAACTTTGCTGTAAAGGCTTCTAAGTCCACATCTGTACACATGCATGCAAGAAAATATACTTCGCTCCCCTGTAACCTCTACCTTTTAGAGCAACAGTGGGCTCACACCACAGAGCAGGTAATGTTTCCTAACCTTATCCTGTACTCACTGTATGACTATTTCCCCATCATCAAATGTTCTATTAAGAAATGGCTATTCAGGGGCGTAGCAGGTAAAGCTGCTGTCTACAGTGCCTGCATCCCATGTGGGCACTGGTTCAGGTCCTGGCTGCTCCACTTCCCATCCAGCTCTCTGCCGTGGCCTGGGAAAGCAGTAGAAGATGGCCCAAGTCCTTGGGCCCCTGCACCCACGTGGGAGACCCAAAAGAAGCTCCTGGCTCCTGGCTTTGGATTGGTGCAGCTCAGCTCTGGCCATTGCGGCCATCTGGGGAGTGAACCAGCAGATAGAAGACTTCTCTCTCTCTCTCTCTCTCTCTCTCTCTCTCTCTGCTTCTCCTTCTCTCTCTGTGTAACTCTATCGAATAAATAAATCTTAAAGAAAAAAAAGAAGATAGCTATTCAGGGTCAGCACTGTGGCATAGTAGGTTTAACCCTGTGGCACCGGCATCCCATATGGGCACCAGTTCAAGTCCCTGCTGCTCCATTTATGATCCAGCTCTCTGCTGGTGGCCTGGGAAAGCAGTGGAAGATGGCCCAAGTGTGTGGGCCCCTGCACCCACGTGGGAGACCTGGAAGAGGCTCCTATCTCCAGATCGGCCCAGCTCCAGCTGTTGGGACACTTGGGGAATGAACCAACGGATAGAAGACCTCTCTCTGTCTCTCCCTCTCTCTGCCTCTCTGTTTAAGATATGACTATCTGAGGAGCAGTGCTGTGGCATAGCAGGTAAAGCCACCCCCTACTCTGCGGCGTTCCATATGGGCGTTGGCTCAAGTCCCAGTTGCCCCACTTGCAATCCAGCATCCTGTGAATGCCTCTTTCTGAGATACCTGCTGCCCTTCAAGGCTGGGAGCAGAAGCGTCTGCCTATCTGCCTTCCAACTGCGCCTGCTTCCAAGCCACAGCCCAATTCTGGAGGGCTGAAAGCAAGGCTGAGACAACTGCTGACAGAACAAGACCAGTTAGGTCTGACCTCCCACACTGCAGGAGGTGTCAGTTAGGTCTGACCTCCCACACTGCAGGGGGTGCCAGTTAGGTCTGACCTCCCACACTGCAGGAGGTATCAGTTAGGTCTGACCTCCCGCACTGCAGGAGGTATCAGTTAGGTCTGACCTCACACACTGCAGGAGGTATCAGTTAGGTCTGACTTCCCACACTGCAGGAGGTGTCAGTTAGGTCTGACCTCCCACACTGCACGAGGTGTCAGTTAGGTCTGACCTCCCACACTGCAGGGGGGTATCAGTTAGGTCTGACCTCACACACTGCAGGAGGTGTCAGGTCTGACCTCCCACACTGCAGGAGGTGCCAGTTAGGTCTGACCTCCCACACTGCAGGGGGTATCAGTTAGGTCTGACCGCCCACACTGCAGGAGGAGCCAGTTAGGTCTGACCTCACACACTGCAGGGGGTGTCAGTTAGGTCTGACCTCACATACTGCAGGGGGTATCAGTTAGGTCTGACCTCCCACACTGCAGGAAGTATCAGTGAGGTCTGACCTCCCACACTGCAGGAGGTGTCAGTTAGGTCTGACCTCACACACTGCAGGAGGAGCCAGTTAGGTCTGACCTCACACACTGCAGGAGAGCCAGTTAGGTCTGACCTCCCACACTGCAGGAGGAGCCAGTTAGGTCTGACCTCCCACACTGCAGGAAGTATCAGTGAGGTCTGACCTCCCACACTGCAGGAGGAGCCAGTTAGGTCTGACCTCCCACACTGCAGGAGGTATTAGTTAGGTCTGACCGCCCACACTGCAGGAGGAGCCAGTTAGGTCTGACCTCCCACACTGCAGGAGAGCCAGTTAGGTCTGACCTCCCACACTGCACGAGGTGTCAGTTAGGTCTGACCTCCCACACTGCAGGAGGTGTCAGTTAGGTCTGACCTCCCACACTGCAGGAGGTGCCAGTTAGGTCTGACCTCCCACACTGCAGGAGTTGTCAGTTAGGTCTGACCTCCCACACTGCAGGAGGAGCCAGTTAGGTCTGACCTCACACACTGCAGGAGGTATCAGTTAGGTCTGACCTCCCACACTGCAGGAGGAGCCAGTTAGGTCTGACCTCCCACACTGCAGGAAGTATCAGTGAGGTCTGACCTCCCACACTGCAGGAGGTGCCAGTTAGGTCTGACCTCCCACACTGCAGGAGGTATCAGTTAGGTCTGACCTCCCACACTGCAGGAGAGTCAGTTAGGTCTGACCTCACACACTGCAGGAGGTATCAGTTAGGTCTGACCTCCCACACTGCAGGAGGAGCCAGTTAGGTCTGACCTCCCACACTGCAGGAAGTATCAGTGAGGTCTGACCTCCCACACTGCAGGAGGTGTCAGTTAGGTCTGACCTCACACACTGCAGGAGGTATCAGTTAGGTCTGACCGCCCACACTGCAGGAGGAGCCAGTTAGGTCTGACCTCCCACACTGCAGGAGAGTCAGTTAGGTCTGACCTCACACACTGCAGGGGGTATCAGTTAGGTCTGACCTCCCACACTGCAGGAGGAGCCAGTTAGGTCTGACCTCACACACTGCAGGAGGTATCAGTTAGGTCTGACCTCCCACACTGCAGGAGGAGCCAGTTAGGTCTGACCTCCCACACTGCAGGAAGTATCAGTGAGGTCTGACCTCCCACACTGCAGGAGGTGTCAGTTAGGTCTGACCTCCCACACTGCAGGGGGTATCAGTTAGGTCTGACCTCCCACACTGCAGGGGGTATCAGTTAGGTCTGACCTCCCACACTGCAGGGGGTATCAGTTAGGTCTGACCTCCCACACTGCACGAGGTGTCAGTTAGGTCTGACCTCCCACACTGCAGGAGGTGTCAGTTAGGTCTGACCTCCCACACTGCAGGAGGTGCCAGTTAGGTCTGACCTCCCCCACTGCAGGGGGTGCCAGCGTTTGGGAAGCTAAGTGCACCACTGGACTCTCAAGTGGGAGGGACCAAGAATGCGCCTGCTCTGGAGTCAGCAGGGCTCCTCCTGACCAGCACTCACTGTAGAAATGGACGGCCGCACTGCCCTCGGACCCTGGCCCAGCGTATACCACACCCAGAACACGTCCTTGAGGAATCACCATCGCCTGTTCACTCGTTTAATCATTTGTTGGAAACCAAAGTAAGTGTGTTCAAAAGTAACCCACAAAATCTTCAATTCATCCAAATTCCCCCAAATTGCTTACACTGGCAGGAGAGTTTAGCCTGACAGTTTGAGCCACTTGTTAGAGGCCCACGTCCTGTATCCGAGAGCCAGGGTTGATGCCTGGCTCCCGGGAACCGCATGCATGCCGCCGATGAGCGTTCTAGCTCACTCTCTATACACCTGTCCTGCTGTATCCCTCAAGCGAATAAAATAATTTGCTAACATGTTCTACTGAGTCCATTTAAGAAGGTCTCGTGTGACTATTAGAACACTGTTTTGCAAACGTAAGACCCATGTCCCTTAAACCTCTTTTCCTTTGTTCCTCGACAAAATCCGAGTCTTTACCCTTAGAGATCGTGGAAGGCAGAACAGGATGACTGCAGAGAGGAAGCACGATTCCTGCTCTAGGATGTATCAGACAGGATGGTTTCCTAAAGATATCCTCCACGGAAGAGCTCCTACGAGCGTGCGGTCAGGGAGGCGAAGTGTCGTAAAGCGTCTCCAGGACGGCAGCAGCAGCACGGCCAGTTCTCCTGAAGTAGCGGCCGTGATGACCAATTTCCTACCAGGCCAACTGCGAAAGGACTGCAGGCCTCACCCATAGTGTGCTGCCTCTCGGGTCAGCTTTCTAACTCACTGGGGAATTTAAATACATTTGTCTAGCCTTCTCCTCACTCCAGCATACAGTGTTAGCGCTCTGAGGGCTACAAGAGGTGAGCTCCACCACTCCAGGGCGTTGCTGAGGTAACTAACATCTCAGAAGACAGCATGCTGGTCTGACCCCCCTGCACGGTGGTCTCCATGCAGGACAGCCATCCTGGGGCCAGCACTATGGCTACCGGGTAAAGCCGCCACCCGCGATGTCAGAATCCCATATGGGCTCTGGCTTGTGTCCTGGCTGCTCCACTTCTAATCCAGCTCCATGCTAATGCTCCTGGGAAGGCAGTGGAAGATGGCCCCAGTGTTTGGGCCCTTGTCACCCACATGGGAGACCTGGCTTCTGGCTTCAGCCTGGCACAGCCCTAGCCATTGTGGCCATCTGGGAGTGAACCAGCTGATGGAAGATCTCTCTCTCTCCCTCCTTCTCTGTAACTCTTGACTTTCATATAAATAAATAAATATTTTTAAAGAAATTATCTGTTATGAATAAGTGGGTAGGTTTCTTAGGATCTGCCCAAATTACTACTTTTTTTTAAAAAAAGAGATTTATTTATTTATTTATTTGAAAGAGTTACACAGAGAGAGGAGAGGCAGAGAGAGAGAGGTCTCTTCCATCCGTTGGTTCACTCCGCAATTGGCCGCAATGGCTGGAGCTGCGCCAGTCTGAAGAAGGACCCAGGAGCTTCTTCTGGGTCTCCCATGTGGGTGCAGGGGCCCAAGGACTTGGGCCATCTTCTACTGCTTTCCCAGGCCATAGCAGAGAGCTGGATCGGAAGTGGAGCAGCCGGGACTAGAACCGGTGCCCATATGGAACGCCAGCGCTTCAGGCCAGGGTGTTAACCAACTGCACCACAGCACCGGCCCCCAAATTACTACATTTTTAAACATATTTTTACATAAGTGCAGCATATATCCAAATACAGTTACATTAAATAAGCATATTTAACAATGTAGCCGGTACTGCATGAATTTGGGGGCTAGTCCTAAATTGTGGAAACAGAATAACAAGTTCCATGTGTGGAAACAAAATAACAAGTTCCATGTGGAAACAGAATAACAAGTTCCATGTGGAAACAGAATAACTGCTTTTGAACTTTGACTTATTTATTAGAGGGAGACAGAGAGCGAGCTCCTGTCCACTGGGTCACTTCCCGGATGTCTTTAGCAGGGCTGAAGCCAGGAGCCAGGAACTCAACCCAGGTCTCCCACATGGTAGCAGGACCCCAATTCCATGAGCCGTAACTACTGCCTCCTGGGGTCTCCCTTAGCAGGAAGCTGGAGCCAGGAATCAAACTCCAGCATTCCAATGGGGGCCTGGACATCTGAACGAGAACCCTAACCTCTAGGCTAAATTCTCACTCTAAGAATAGCCTTCGCATCTGGACAGAACTTGAACATTAAGCATGGGACAACAGCTTCTGTGAGAAACAGGAGCCACCGCCTGTGATGCTGCATGCCATATGGGCACCAGTTTGCATCCTGGCTACACCACTTCCAATCCTGCCCTCTGCTAATACACTGGGGAAGCAGTGGAGGATGGCCAAGTCCTTGATCCCTTGCACCAACCTGGGAGACCCAGATGGAGTTCCAGGCTCCTGGCTTTGCCTGGACAAGACCTGGCTGTTGTGGCTATCTGGGTAGTGAAACCAATGGATAGAAGATCTCTCTTTAACTCTAACTCTGCCTTTGAAATAAAGAAATAAATCTTAAAGAAAAGATAATCACAGTTGGCTAAAATTCCCAAAAAGTATGATAAGGAAACATTGCAGTGGTAAAAGTGGGGTCTTCCAACGACCTGGCTTTCTACCCACCCAGCAGACAGGTACCATGCACACCTGGCACACCTTACTCACCTCTCCAAATCCGCCTTTTCCTAGAACTCTGTAATGTCTAAATGTGTTCTTTGTTACTGGTTGCCTAATTAATTGAAAAAAAAAAAGTTTCAGGTCTCACATTGCATTGTTACCTTAAAGCAGAAAAGCCTACCAGCCCTTGTTCTAGTCTTACTTACTAAGCCATACAGCTCAAATGAATGCCCGGACAAAGGGTTTGGTGCTCAGGGATTGCGGCCCCCAACAAGCACATTTAACAAAACATGGGAGCAAGACACAGAACTAAATCTTCATAGAATTTCCCTCACTAAGTAAAGGCAGGTGTGCAGCCTGCCTCCCTAGGACGCATGGCATGGTCTTCGGCACGCCCCCTGGGCCTGACGGACAGCTGGTGAGGAAAAGGACATCTACGGTGCAGGGTCCTTTGACCAGGAAATTCTAAGGAAAAAGGAGCTTCGAAGAAGATGCTTCCATCCAACAGCTCAAGAGAAACGTGAATGAACTCAAAATGGATATTTCATCAAAAATAACTACAACGGTAGTAACAGTTACTGGTTAACACAGTAGCTAACAGTAGTGGCAGCTAACACTTCCGGATCATTTATTCTGTACACCAAGCACGTGCTGAGCATTTTGCATGCATTTCCCAGGTGACGCCAGCCACCGTCCAACTCTGCCTGAAACTCGTCCCCGCTGAGTCCCCTGTGCCAGGTCACGCAGCTAGCAAGAGGCTGGGCAGGGACTTCTGCCGCACAGTGTCAACCACTGCACCAGATTACATTATTGCTCATCTAAGGTAGAAGTTATCTTCCAACCACTGCACCAACAGGTCTAACCCCATTTTAAAAAAGAGAGGAAAAAATCAACTGAGTAAGAAGAAATTGTATAATACTGGACCCAGTAATAATTTCTGTGCAAAAAAGCCATATACAATTTAAGATTTCCAATAGTTCTTATATTTTGACAGATAGAAAAGTACAGTTCAATCAATATGTAGTATGAGAAGTTATTACCTGTTTCATTGAGTCTTAAATAGGACATACCTTTCCAGCCATTTCCATTGTAAAAACCGAGAAAAATATGAGCTTTCTTGGTATTCTTCAAATGGTTTTTTGCTTAAATAGCTATGGACAATTCTAGAAAAAAGATTTTATGCAATTATATATACTTGTTGCATTCCATTATGAAAATAATTGTGCTTCAGTGTGATAACACGCACTGAAATTCAACCATCACACCACTCAGCATGTGGAGTTTGTAATCATGAGGCATCCACACCAGGTTCTAACGCTATCAGTTACAATAAAGAAGGTAAAAATTCAAAAGAAATAAAATCATTTTACTCTCCCAAAGTCAGGGGTTCTTTTATACATACATAGACTTCAGGGAAAAAATACTCGACAGAAAGAACATGCCAGTAGGAAGACAACAGCTTAAAATACATTTAAATTGTGTGTGTGTGTTTCATGAAAATGTCAACGTGTTGCAAGTGAGACTGAAATGAAGAGCTGAGTGATGACAGACAGGAGATAATGTTGACTTGTGAGACACCCTTTTCTGATACTGAAAATAAAGCACCGCTAAATTATTTTATGCAATACATCTCTTGAAAAAGCTGTATGCACTTAACCTTGTTGTTAGGTTTCATTTATAATTTTACTATACAAGTAGTGGGAACATACGAGGGAAAAATGGCCTGCCGGTACAGCAGCTCATGACTCAGTAAACACCTACAGAGCACACTGCAAGCAGAGTCTGCATTCCAGAGGAAAAGCGGCAGATGAAGCCACACCCTGAAAGTCTGACAGCCTAGCTGGGGAGGCTGATACCGTAGCCCTAAGGGAACGGGGCCGGGCAACCACCGCACGCCCTGCTGGTGCAGAGCACCTGCTGTGGAAGGAGATGATGGCAGGCTTCTGAGCAGGTGAAGTCACCCCGGGGAGGGACGAAGGGACAGGCATCGCAGGCGCTGACGAGCGTCCAAGTGGCAGAGGCCGTGGTTTACTGGGGAATGCTAGCAAGTTCTGGAACTGAAGAAACTGGAAATCATCCCAGGATTTCCACTGATGTTTTGAATTCTGAGTAAGTCACGTGATCTGCTTCACTTTATATTGTAAAACAGGGTTTTCACTTGCTTTTGACTAATATTAAAGAACAGTGATTCTCAAATGTACTTGTAAAAACCTCATTCTCTCATCAGTCCACGGCGGGTCTTCCAAAGATCACCAGACATGTAACAAACATCACTGCTCTGAGTAAGGGAGAGAAAAATGTCTGTGCTTTCTTCCTTTTAAAATTTATTTTACTGGAGAGGCAGAGTTACAGATGTGGGAGAGACAGAGAGAGAGTTCTTCCATCTGCTGGTTCATTCCCCAAACAGCTGCAACGGTCAGAGCTGGGCCAATCTGAACCCAGGAGCCGGGAGTCTCTTCCAGGTCTCCTGCTAGGAGCAGGGCCCAAGGACTTGGCCATCTTCTGCTGCTTTCCCAGGCCACAGCAGAGAGCTGGATCGGAAGTGGAGCAGCCGGGACTAGAACCAGCACCCATATGGCTGCCAGCACTGCAGGCGGAGGCTTAACCTACTACACCACAGCGCCGACCCCATCTTTTTTAAAAATATAACACACATAATCAAAAGCTCTTTGGGTCCTTTGTCATGCGTAAGAGTGTGACAGCATTCAGAGACAAAAGGTTTGAAGCTTCTTCCACAGGCAACTTCAGGGCTGAACACTGTTCTGGGGCTCCCTAGAGCACCCTGAAATTTCCTGGTGGAATCAAGGAATCGGTTCCTTGTCCCAGGTGTCACATGGATGGCTCAATCCCAAATAGGTCTGAACCAACTTCACGGTTCTGATACTCTTTGCTTGGGTAATATCACCTTTACAGAGACATTCAAAGTAGCTCCACGAAAACAAAAGCTCCGATATCGACTTCCTTCAACACGTTTACCAGCCTGAGACTGACAGGGCTCCTGACTGTGACTGACTTCTCAGTCCTCCTCTCGGAACTAAGACTGCTCCTCTGCACTGGGATACAAGCCCGTCATGCACACTTCGAAACAAAGTTATGAGACTTAAATGCATCCTCAGTTCAACGCTGGTTTCAGTCTGTTCAACCCGGCAATTGCCATTGGTGGCTACGCCCTGTGGCCTCCCCTCAGCCCATGCTGGGAAGACAACAGGCAGCAGCAGGAATCACGTTCATGACGCAGCATCAGCATTCTGGAATCCAGAATCAGAAGCAAAGCTTTTTGGGGTTGTAACAATACAGAGACGAGACAGAATGCCCCAGCCCACTGAAACCCCTACCTAGTGTCTACAAGGTATTATGATGTGTTACTCCTCAACCCAGGTTGTCTGGCGTCTGCCACCTCCCTGCGCTGACACAGTCTTAGCTGGGGCCACTAACACCTGCAATAGAGACAGGCCAGGCCAGAAGCCCGACCACCCAACTGAAAGGTATCAGGGTGAAGAAGGGAAGAATGGCCTGCAGGCTCTCTCCACACAACTCTTCTCTCACTTCCTCTCTGCCCGCACTGCCTGCATCTGGCCTCGGGAGCCACAGCCTCAGCCGCACCTAGACAGAGGCCCTGTGCCTCTCGGAGTCTACCTCTCAGCCTTGCTTGATGACTAGAGCACATCTCAAACCCAGCACGTCCCCTGGCAGACTGCAGGGTCAGCCTGCCCTCGCCTTCTGCCCTCTAGATGTCTCTAAAGCCCATTCCTTTCTCTCTGTTGCGGTCATCACCCTGTTCAGGCCACCACGCCAGCTGCCCTGGACAACTACAACAACCTGTCAGGCCCATCTCATAGACCCACTCTCCCTGCTTCAAACTGTCCTCTGCAATTGCAGCCAAAGCAGTCTTTCGAAAGGACAAGGAGAGGGCAGGCATTACAGCACAGCAGGTTCAGGCACAGCTTGGGACATCACAGCCCACATCGGGTGCTGGCTGGAAGTCTGGCTAGTCTGCTACTGACCCAGCTGCCCGCTAATGCATCCTGGGAGGCAGCAGAAGATGGTTCAAGTGCTTGGGCTCCTGCCCCCCATGTGGGAGACTCAGATGGAGCCTGGCCCAGCCCTGGCTCTTGTGGGCATTAGGGGAGTGACCCAGCAGATGGGAGATATTTCTCTTTCTCTCCGTCTATCTGTCACTCTAACTTTACAATAAGTAAATAAATATCAAAACACACACACACACACACACACACACACACACACAATGAATATGTCACTAGTTGTTCTCAAGGCCAAGGACAATCTTTTCCATGGCTTCTTAGACCCCAGTTTTCTCATCATGTGAAATGAGTGAGTGACTGTGTAAATACACACAATACCATATGCTCTGTGCCTAACCACCTCAGAAACCACTTTTTCTTTGTGTGAAGTAGGGAAGTTGAGCCATGCTCCTCGGCCTTACAATTCTGTACATGTTACAAAAATCCAAAGAAAAGGTATTTTCAGCAAGCACCTATGTCTAAAAATCATTTTCATCCTAGTCACAAGCATTTTGGAAGGCACGTGGAGAGGGTCAGGGGATCCTAGGGATTTCAGTGTGACCTGCTGCAGTGTTCTGTATGTGTTATGTGTCACTCACTCTCTGGTGAGGGCCATGTCTTAATTTGAGAAGAACTTGTCTCAGGCAGAGAAACCCCTCGAGGGTCAGCAGTAGATAATACACGCAGGGCCCGGGTCAACCACTTACCCAGTGCATTCCTCAAAGGCTTTTTTGGAAGGGTTCTGCTTCAGCCTCAGTTTACATTCTTTCACAACACCTGGAGGTATTTCTGGTAAACAGACTGCCGATTTCTTAATACAGCACAAAGCAAACATATGACAATTAGTGATTTCATAATTCACCAGTCATAAACAGAACTAATGCTGTGTACAAAAATAAAAACATGAAGTGTGTGAAATACAAATCAAAGTACTACCTCTCCCCACTCCTCAGGGCCCAGCCTGCCTGCCTTTGCACTTTGCAGATCTTTTCCTGTGCATATCGGGACACACTCAGACAGACACCTGCATGATCACACTCCTGGCAGCATCATTCGCAACGGCAAAAGACAGAACAGAGCCAGTGTCCACGGAGTGGCACGGCTACACAGCCTAGGGAGGAAGGCGAGCCTGACACACGCTACAGCTGGAACCTCAGGAGGACATCATGCTAAGTGAGAGAGGCCAGACACAAGAGAACGAATCCTCCATGATCCACTCACTGGGTGCTGGGGAGTTAAACAGAAAAAGCAGAAGGGTGATTACCGGGGGCTGGAGAGGGAGTGCTGATCTGAAAACTCTCTCGGGAATCTTTTCATCCTATACACAAGAATTTTGGAAGACAGATGCGAGGCCCTGCAGCCCTCTGAGGGAGTTAGTAGGGGCAGTTTCAGTTTTGCAAGATGAAACGGGTCTAGCGGTTGATTATACGGAAGTATAAAAACACTGGACAGCACACTTAGTAATGGTTAAGGTGGAACATTTTATGTTATTTGCACTTAGACATTGGTTAAAACGCCCACTTCCAGGGCTGGCATTGTGACACAGTGGGTTAAGCTGAGGCCTGTGACACCGGCATCCCATACTGGCACCCTTTTGAGTTCTAGCTGCTCTGCTTCTGATCCAGTTCACTACTAATGCATCTGGGAAAGCAGGAGAAGATGGCCCAAGTATTGGGCCCCTGCTTCCCATGTGGGAGACCGGGCTGGAGTTCCAGGCTTTGGCCTGGCTCAGTCCTGGCTGTTGCAGCCATTTAGGGAGCAAACCAGCAGATGGACGGCATCTCTCTGCCTCGCTCTCTCTGTAACTCTTTCAAATAAATAAATAAAACTTTAAGAAATAAATAAAATAGAATGCCCACATTCCATATTAGAGTATCTGAGTTCAACTCCGCTCTGGCTCCTACCTATCACCTCCTGCTGTTGCAGGCCCTGGGGCATAGCGGTAGTGGCTCAGTAACTGGGTCCCTGGCACCTGCCTGGGAGACCTGGATGGAGCTCCCACACCCAGCTTTGGTCTTCAGCTGTTACAGGCATTTGAGGAATGAATCAGCAGATGGGAGCTGTTTGTTTCTCTTTGTGTACACAGAAAAATGCAATGTTTCTTTCCCCTCATGCCAATGGGGAGGAGGTAATGGTGACGAGGTGTCAGACGTGTGCTGCCCCGACGGATCTACCGCATTTTCTTTAATGACTCCGGGTTTCCCAGCGTGGGGCTCATCTACTCTTTCTTTTATTTATTTATTTATTTATTTATTTTTTTTTTTTTTTTGACAGGCAGAGTGGACAGTGAGAGAGAGAGACAGAGAGAAAGGTCTTCCTTTGCCGTTGGTTCACCCTCCAATGGCCGCCGTGGCCGGCGCGCTGCGGCTGGCGCACCGCGCTGATCCGATGGCAGGAGCCAGGAGCCAGGTGCTTTTCCTGGTCTCCCATGGGGTGCAGGGCCCAAGCACTTGGGCCATCCTCCACTGCACTCCCTGGCCACAGCAGAGAGCTGGACTGGAAGAGGGGCAACCGGGACAGAATCCGGCGCCCTGGCCGGGACTAGAACCCGGTGTGCCGGCGCCGCAAGGTGGAGGATTAGCCTAGTGAGCCGCGGCGCCGGCCTACTCTTTCTGATTATTCCAGCTGTCAATTTTCCCACTGCAAATACCACTGCCGTGAACATCTTCGTACTCTTGTGTTTCTACAGAACAGACATCTGAAAATAAATTCCTAGCTCAAAGGATGCATGCTTTGTGAATCTGAATATTTATTGTAAAACTGCTCTCCAAATAAAGCCCACTACTCTACATTTCCATGCAACACTGCTCTTCGGTGCCAGTTTCCGACTGCCTTTAAACCTCATCCAGAGGCTTCACGCACTGTGTCACAACAGTCCTCACCCTCTTGATGGTGTCATTTGGACACAAAGTTTTTAACTTTGAAGAAGTCTAGTTTCTTTTGTTGTTTATATTTTAAGTGTCATAACTAGAAAATCACTGCCTAATTCAAAGTCTTAAATATTCATGCCTGTAATTTCTGCTAAGAATTGTATAGTTTTAATTCTTACATAGTTAGGTCTTTAGTCAATTTTGAGTTTTTTTTTTATATGGCGTGAGGTAGGGGCCAACCTCATTCACTTCATGTAGTTATCCAGTTGTTCTAGCACCATCTGTTGAAAAAGACTTTCTTCCACTGAACTGTCTTGGCATCCTTACGTCAACTGTAAACGTATGAATTTACTCTGTACTCTCAGTTCTGTTCCACTGACTCATACAACTATTCTTATGCCACTCCCACACTGTCCTAATTATTGCAGCTTTCTAGTTTTTAAAATTCAGAAGTGTATGCTCTCCAACTATGTTATTTTTCCTTCAAGGATGTTAAATTGTTCTCAGTCACCCAGATATCATTCGAATCCTAAAATCAGCTTGCTAATTTCTGTAAAAAAGGACATTACAACTTGATAGGGATTGTATTGAATTTGTAGATCAACGGGGGTGGAGTGTGCTGCCTTATTAACATTATTAAGTCTTCTCATCCATGAACATGGGACATCTCTCCACTATCTTAGGTTGCCTTTTCCTCAAAGTTTTGCAGTTTTCAGTATAAGTGTGATACTTCTTTTGTTATATTTATTCCAAAGTTCTTTTTTGCTGCAATTGTAAATGGAATTGCTTTCTTAATTTATTCTTTGAATTTTAATTGCTGGTGTTCAAGAATATAATAGAACTTTGTTCAGTAATCCAGCATCTTGTAATCCTGGCAAACTCACTTATTAGCTCTAGTATTTTTATGTGTATGTGTGTATTTCTCAGGATTTTCTCTACTTAAGGTCAAGACATTTGAAGATACAGGCAGTTTTATTTCTTCTTTTCCAATATAAGTATCTTTTCTCTCTTTTTCTTGCCTAGTTGCCCTGGCTAGAACCTCTAGTCTAATGGAACCTGCAGTTAACAGAAGACAAAAGCACACAGTCTCATCTTGTTCTAATCTTGGACAAATCACCTCACGTGCTTCAGCATGACGTCAGCAGCTGAACAAGTCCCATTCTGCTCCTAGTTTGTTTTCACTCAGAATGGCTAATGAGGATTAAAATCTGAGTATCTTAGACTTTCTCTTGACCATACTACCCTCTAACTTAGTTTCTACAACTCTGATTCTTGGCTCCAACACTTGCCAGCTGTGTAACCTTGGCTAAGTCACTTAACCACCCTGATTTTCAGACTTCTCATCTGAAAATGGAAATACTGATAATAACTATCTCAAGGGTTGTGATGAAGATGAGATGATGTTTGAAGTGTCTAAAGCTTACAGTAGCACTGACTAAATGTTACTGGTCCTTGTTACTCTTCTCCTTCCACCCACCTAACATAGGATCCTGCCCAGAACTAAAGACTCCAGCAGCCCTCCAAAGACAAGCGCATGAAATGAAGCAGGTGCAGGTCTAATCTCAGTGACAAACTGCACTGCAAGGACCTAGTGAGTCAAAGGCATGCAAACTAAGACTTGGTAAAGCTTTTAGAAAAAAATATTATTTTTAGTTCAGCAAATCAAATTCTCCAATTCTATATCCTGTTTGAGGAAACAGCAACTTTTAAACTCTTCTAAGAGATTTGTTAATTTTTTCACTGAATTAAAAGCACAGAAGAGGACTATTTTTAAGAAATTAAAGCTTTTAAGATATTTGTTATGTCTTTTCCAATAGTAAAAATGGCTGTACATTCCAAACATTTAGTAAGTTGTTTGCAAATCTTTACTTAGAAGAAAACATACCTCATTGCTGAAGAATTCCTCTAGAATGCACAGTCCACAATGTTCTTGGTCCTCATCTATGGCAACTTCATATTCTGCCTGGTTGGAGAGGCAAGAGAAAATAAGCAATAATGATTTACAATGGACCCCCGAGGCAGACAGCAGCTCTACTGATAAACTATCTACAGTTCTTCCTTGAGAATCCAAGAGCTATAAGGTGGTGTGGGCAGGGGGAAGGGGAGTCAATACTTCTAGGAGGTTAATAATGAAGTAGAGCAATACTTTCCCTAATATTCTCTGTGCTCTACTATATTTTCGGTCATTAAATGTGGCTAAATAGAATGGAATAAAGTAAACAACGTAAGCTTTGATGCAATAATATTTTATAAATGTCTAAGACAGAGTCAGTGCTGTGGTGTAATAGGTTTAGCCTCCGCCTGTGATGCTGGCATCTCATATAGGCGGAGATTTGAGTACCAGCTGCACCTCTTCCAATCCAGCTCCCTAGTAGGCCTGAGAAAGCAGTAGAAGATGCACCAAGTCTCAGGCCCCAGCACCCATGTGGGAGACCTGGAAGAAACTCCTGTCTCCTGGCTTCAGCCTGGCCCAACCCCAGCCATTGATGCCATTTGGGGAGTGAACCAGTGGATGGAAGACTTCTCTCTCTGTCTCTCCCTCTCTCTGTTTATAACCCTGCTTCTCAAATAAATAGATCATTAAAAAAAGAAAAAAGAAGGGAATGTCTAAGAGACACTTAGAGCACTGGGTTGAGAGCTCCCAGGCAGTCAGGGTTGGTGATAACAAAGCAGGGGTCATCCACACACAGCAGCAGGGCAGAGACCCTAGAGCGGACAACATCCGCTAGGCTAGAACCCAGCAGGAGAAAGAGCACAACGCCTAACATCTAAACAGCCACATTAGACAGGAAAGAAAGACCTGGGGAAGGGATGAGAGACAAAGAAAGCCTGAGGCCAGGTCCCCAAGCCGAGGTAGGACAACTTCAAGGAGGAAGTCAGCAAGGTCAATACACGTGGGGACTCAGCATGGAGAGACTGCCAAGAGAGCCCTGGGCTTGCAAGTCAAGGGCCTTGGCAGAGCAGCGAGGCAGGAGCAGGTGGCAGCTGAAGAGACAGTAAGGAGATGAAGGCTGAAGAAGCTGATCCACCGATTCTGTGTCCTTCACGGCCCAGCCCAGAGTCCAGGACCATCAGACTGACAGCCTGGTCACAACCAGCCCCACCTTCTTTGTTCAGTGCTCACTATGACAATAACCAGCACACTGTCTACTTAAAGAAGCTTTATACATATGTTCTGAGCAGTTCTGGATGCTGTACGGCCTGCAACTAATACAAAAGAAGTGCATCTGAGGCTGTGATGTGCCAACTCGACAGCCATTCAATCAAACACTGAGGTATGGACAGGACGTCATCTGTACATGTGATTAAAGTCTATAGTTGACGTGCAGTAAAGGAAATTGTACTAGATAACCTGGGAGAGCTAGATAACCTGGGAGAGCTGACCCAGTCATTTGAAAGATGTCAGGAGCAGAGCTGAAGCTTCCCTGAAAAACAAAGTCCACCCAAGGATAGCAGCCTCAGCCTATTTCTGGAAAATTCCACCATGCCCTTCCTGATGGTTCACTTCAGGCCTTCCTGGTTGAGCCACTTCCTTGCACTTAATCTCTTTTTTTTTTAATTTTTTTTTATTTGACAGGTAGAGTTATAGACAGTGAGAGAGACAGAGAGAAAGGTCTTCCTTCCGTTGGTTCACTCCCCAAATGGCCACCACGGCCAGCGCTGCGCTGTGGGGAGCAACTCGGACTAGACTAAGTTACTGGAATTAAGACTTATTCTATGCATCTGCTCTCCCACAATATGGCGCTGGGAGAGGAGGAAACAGCTTCTATACAGCTGCCTCCAGTTCAACCAATAAACAGCAGGACCTGCTCCTGATTGGAGGAGAGCAGCGTACTCGGCGTGTGGGTAGCAGAGTTGGGATTGGTGGAAGAGGACTATAAAGGAGGAGAGAGACAACATGCACCAGGAACATCTAAGAGGAACATCTATCTGAAGGAACACCTGAGCAGCCCCCGAGAGAGCCGGCCGGCGGTGTGCCGCTCCCCCGCGGAAGTGGGGAATGTGGCCAGGGGGAACCGCCCTTCCACGGAGGTGGAAGGGACGGTAGCCAACCCAGGAAGAACCAGCAGCAAACCCGGGGAGGGCCGAGCAGACGAAAGAACAGCGCAGGGTCCTGTGTCGTTCCTCCACGAAGACGGGGAGGGACACTGTGCCAATCCGAAGCCAGGAGTCAATTGCTTCTTTCTGGTCTCCCAAGTGGGTGCAGGGCCCAAGCACTTGGGCCATCCTCCACTGCTATCCCGGGCCACAGCAGAGAGCTGGACCGGAAGAGGAGCAACCGTGACTAGAACCCGGCACCCATATGGGATGCCGGCGCCACAGGCAGAGGATTAACCAAGTGAGCCACGGCGCCGGCCCCACACTTAGTCTCTTGATATCTGTCTCCTAGTGTTTATGGCTGTCTGGCTGCACCCTGACCGACACAGATACCACAATTCACTAATTCACTAAGACCCAGGGTGGACACCCACACCACAGGCTGTGAGGGCCAATGGAAAATGCAGTCTCTCCATTCAAGCAGCTCAAATAACCTATTAGCACAAGGACAGCCTGAGCAGTAGGTGCTACACAACCAGCACAATCAAGACTTATTTCTAAGCCCACATAATTACCATTAAAAAAAAAAACTGTCACCAATTAATTTGCTGTCACCTAATATCTAACAGGCATAATGATAACATGAAAATTTAAATGGAAATAAGAGTTTTAGCAAAGCAGTTGAGCCTTGTTAACATGAAGAATTATAGGTCCCTAAATGCCTTTATTTTTTAAAAAAGATTTACTTAAACATTTGAAGGGCAGACATACAAAGAGGGAGAGAGAGCGAGAGCGAGAGAGAGAGAATCTTCCATTGGGTGGTTCACTCCCAAATGGCTGCAATGGCTAGGACGAGGCCAGGCAGAAGCCAGGAGCCAGGAGCCAGGAGCTTCTTCTGGGCCTCCCACATGGGTGCAGGGGCCCAAGTGCTTAGGCCATCTTCCACTGCTTTCCCAGGTGCATGAGCAGGCAGCTGGATCAGAAGAGGAGCAGCCGAGACACGGAGGCTCAGCCTTCTATGCCACAGTGCCAGCCCCTGTCCCTAAATTCTTAAACTATAGTAGGTTGGCAAGTATATCCTGCCACATGAAAACTGGCATGCACATTCTAGCCCTGCAAGTGCGCAGGCCAGCCTCACTGCCTCAGATTCCATCTCTAAAAACAGCAAACAGTCCTTTTCTAAGCCTTGTCTTAGTGTCAGAAAGGAAAAAACTAGGGGAGTTGTAAGGAGCAGGGAGCAAGTAACAACAAGGCTTCGAATAGTGCATTATAAGTACATGTTTCTTCAGACTGTAAGCAATGGCATAGGAGAAAAATGAACACAAGCTCGGTGATGTGATAGTGTTCAATACATATTTGCAGAAATAACTAGGACCAGCCAACACAGGGAGAAGCAGAATCCTAACCTTAGCACAACGAAAGAGCTTTCCTGCGGACTTTGGTCACTTGCTTCTGAATTTCACAGTTTTGAAATTCTAGACTTGACAGTGGATACAAAGATTTAGGGACTCAAAAGTTCTTTATCTATAAGGAAATCACACTAAATCTCAAACAGGATCTATGAAAATTTTGGAAACCACAGAGTAAATTCCATTGAACATGGTAATCTTCCCCTCCGCCCGATTTATTTATTTGAAAGGCAGAGTTACAGAGAAGCTGAGGCAGAGAGAGAGAGAGAGAGAGAGGTCTTCCATCTGCTGGTTTACTCCCCAAATGGCTGCCATGGCTGGAGCTAGGCTGATCCAAACCCAGGAGCCAGGAGCTTTATCTGGGTCTCCCACGTGGGTGCAGAGGCCCAAACATTTGGACCATCTTCCACTGCTTTCCCAGGCCACAGCAGAGAGCTGGATCGGAAGTGGAGCAGCCGGGACTCGAACCGGTGCCCGTATGGGATGCCAGCACTGCACACTGCAGCTTTACCTGCTACGCCACAGCATCAGCCCCCCATGGTTATGCTTCTTAAGCTAATTTTATCCCTTCCTGTGTTTCCAAGTTAGTGTTTTAAGTATACAGGAAGTGGCAGTTAAAGGCTGAAAGGATACTTTTTTGGTGGCTGAATAAGTATATTGTCTTAATTAGCCTGTCAATCTTTATACCAATGAAAACAGCATTTTCAGTCATAAGCACTTATGCCTTTCCAACATCTGAGATTCTACATGAAATACTACTGTATAACAAAGGGATTTCCTTACCAAGAAGGTAATATGACACCAAGACAAACAGTCTATTCATTGCTACATCCTTGCTGAGCAAGATCTGGTTTTGATGAGATTGGGAGGCTCCACACTGAGGTCACTCACTTACCACTGCGTCCAAGAATTCAATGCGCCTCTTTAGACCAGGTTTTGTGTCACAAAATTGCCTGAAGAGAAGTCTTCCTATTGGCTGTTTGTCACAAAGACTACAATAATCCCTTTCTGGGTGAAGAGAAAGGATAAGAAGCAAATAAACATCAGCCCACCAACTGCTCTTCTCAGCCTAACTCTATGCTCACCGGATACAGTACAAGTCAGAATAGTATTTTCACTATTATTTTTTAAATTACTGGTTTTTGTGCTTTTAATTTTTTAATTTATTTGTGAGATAGACAGAAATAGCTCCTCTCTGTTGGTTTCCTGCCCACAACAGCCAGGGCCGAGTGAGGTCAAAGCGAGGAACTTGGAGCTCCTCCCAGTTCTCCCAAGTAGGTGGCAGAAACCCGACTGCCTGAACCATCTCCTGCTGCCTCCAAGGGTGCACATTAGCGGGAAAATGCAATGAGGGGCAGAGCTGGGGCTCAAACCCGGCACTCAGAGACGGGATATGGGTGTTCCAAGCGACATCTCAGCCACTGCACCAAACACCCACCCCATGCTGCTGTTTGTTTATTTTTTTAAGATTTATTTATTTATTTGAAAATCAAGGTCACACAGAGAGGAGAGGTGGAGAGAGAGAGAGGTCTTCCATCCCATGGTTCACTCCCCAATTGGTCGCAACAGCCGGAGCTGCGCAGATCCGAAGCCAGGAGCCAGGAGCTTCTTCTGGGTCTCCCACACAGGTGCAGGGCCCAAGGACCTGGGCCATCTTCCACTGCTTTCCCAGGCCACAGCAGGGAGCTGGACTAGAAGAGGAGCAGCCGGGTCCGAACCAGTGCCCATATGGGATGCTGGCACTTTTGGCCAGGGCGTTAACCCGCTGCGCCACAGCGCCAGCTCTGCTGCTGTTTTTTAAACTTCTACTTGGTTTACTAACCTAGGGTTTCACAAACTCTAGGAATCTAAGCCACCTGCTTTGATCACTGATTTTGCACAAGGGAAAGGTCAGGCAGGGACACAAACGCCTCAGTGTCCGGCACAAACATTACAATAGTTGTACAAAACGTTACAATCCACTCTGTTCAATGTTGCTACTCTATTTTATGACAGAGATATTCAGTAATTACATTTGAAAGTGGATGGACATTCCTCATCAGTTAAGATAACTGCATCCCATGCTGGAGCATCTGGGCACCAGTCCCAGCTCTGCTCCTGAGTCCAGTTTCCTGCAGATGCACACCCCGGGAGGCCGCAGGTGACAGCTGAAGTTTAGGGTTAGGGTTAGGGCTAGGGCTAGGGTTAGGGTTAGGGCTGTGGTTAGGGTTAGGGTTAGGGTTAGGGTTAGGGCTAGGGTTAGGGTTAGGGTTAGGTGTGGGGAGCAGCTCGGACTAGACTGTTACTGGAATTAAGACTTATTCTATGCATCTGCTCTCCCACAATATGGCGCTGGGAGAGAAGAAAACAGCTTCTACACAGCTGCCTCCAGTTCAACCGATAAACTGTAGGACTTGCTCCTGATTGGAGGAGAGCAGCGTGCTCGGCGTGTGGGCAGCCGAGTTGGGATTGGCAGAGGAGGACTATAAAGGAGGAGAGAGACGGCATGCACCAGGAACATCTAAGGGGAACATCTATCTGAGGGAACACCTGTGCAGCCCCCGAGAGAGCCGGCCGGCGGTGTGCCGCTCCCCTGCGGAAGTGGGGAAAGTGGCCAGGGGGAACCGCCCTTCCACGGAGGTGGAAGGGACAGTAGCCAACCCGGGAAGAACCAGCAGCAAACCCGGGGAGGGCCGAGCAGATGAAAGAACAGCGCAGGGTCCTGTGTCGTTCCTCCACAAAGAGGGGGAGCGACATAATGGTGCCGTGACTCGGATAGGAAACCTAGGACGGATAGGAAACTTAGGAGGGAAGAAACGGGAAGAAATGGTGTGGGGAGCAATTCAGACTATACTGTTACTGGAATTAAGATTTATTCTATGCATCTGCTCTCCCACAATATGGCGCTGGGAGAGAAGTAAACAGCTTCTACCCAGCTGCCTCTCACCAACTTGACAAGCTGCAGGAGCTGCTCCTGATTGGAGGAGAGCGGCGTGCTCGGCGTGTGGGCAGCCGAGTTGGGATTGGTGGAGAGGACTATATAGGAGAAGAGAGACGGCACGGTGGTGTGGGTTGGTTGGAGAGTGCGTTGGAGAGTTCGCGGGGAAGTTCGTTACTTCGTTCTTTCTCATTTCTCTCTACTCATTCTTGCTTTGGGAGTTTGCTGTTTACTTATTCTTACTTTACTATAGAAAGGACTTGTAAAAAAAGGGAACAACAAGCGCCCGGTCCGGTGCGGCTCCTCCGCGTGCGGAGGAGCAGCAAGTGGTGCCGTGACTCGGATAGGAAACCTAGGAGGGAAAGACCGGGAAGAAGTGGGAAATTACTGGAGAGAGAGACTAGCAAAGAGCCTAGGGGAAGGCCGGACGGAAAGAGTGCCGGTGAAAAGCTAGTCAGAACCTAGGAAAAAAGCCGCGGGGGAAGAAAATTAGAAGCTAGGAAGGAGGTATTAACTGGGAACGTCTGGGAGACTCGGTCTTCCATTACGCTCACTGCTCCAACATGTCACAGACGGTACAGACAATGGAGTTCTTTGGCTACTCTTTGCCCACTGGCTACCTCTTCCTCCTCCTGGGCACCATCCTCTGTTTCTCCCTAAAGATCATCTATGGGCTAAATATGGTTTCTCTCTCTCTCTCTTCCTACTCCCCACCTCGTCGCAGCTTTTCCTCTAAGCAAGGGAAACGAGGGGGGAGGAAAATTCATGCATTCGTAAGAGCAATCGTAGAGACGTCCCCCTGGTTTCCACAGCAGTGGAGGCAGGTGGGACGGAAAATGCGCGAGGCTGGGGAACCGATAGAAGTGCTGAAGCTGTGGCAACTTGTTGATCAGGTGCTTCAGAACCCCACGGAAGGGATCGAGTTGTTGCTTAATGAGGGGAGTGAAATGCAGGAAGAATTATGGCAGGGCAGCCAGGCGAGCAACTATTGTAACGAACAAGTGAGAAGAAAATCAAAGAAGGATTTAGAGAGCCAGGAAGCTTATGGGGGGGAGAAGGAAGCTGAGGAGGGAACCTCGCCCCCGAGAGAGATGCCTGGCCATACAAGGCTGGCAAATTCAACCATAAAGGATGAATCACCACCCCGGTATCGCCCATTGGTACTACCAAAGTTTCCTCCTGTAAAGAAAAGCCCCTTTTTTCCCCATGAGATTGAAGAAGAGTGGGAGGAAGGAGTGATGGAGGGAGTAGGTATGCAGGAGGAGCTAGAAAGGCCAAGAACCGAAAACAAGCAAAGGGGAGCTGTTTATAGAAAACCTGCTTGGGAGCAGTACCAGGAACCAGGCCAGGTGTTTCCTGTAATTCAGGATCCACAGGGAAACAGGGGATGGACGCCTCTTGACCATAAATTACTTAAAGAGTTGCAGCAATCAGTACAATTGTATGGGCCCCATGCAAGTTACACTCAGGCAATCCTTGATAACATTGGGCAGCAAGGCCTAATACCTGAGGATTGGAGAAACTTAGTAAAGGCGGTGTTAGGCGGGGGTGACTTCCTCTTGTGGCTAGCTGCCTATAAAGAATTTGCGCGAGAATATTCAAAGCAGAACTATCAAACAGGGAATCAAGCATGGGATGAGGAAATGTTAAATGGAGAAGGGCGATTTGCCTGTCCCGATGAGCAGGCCCGATTACCAACAGCTGTCCTCTTACAGGTGAGAGAGATAGCAAGAAGAGCCTGGAAGGTGATACCCAGAAAAGGAGAAGTAAGACACAGCCTAACTAAGATAGTACAGGGCCCTACCGAACCTTACGCTGATTTCGTGAACCAATTAATGGAAGCAGCAGGAAACATTTTCGAAACCGTGGAAGAAGCAATGCCCTTAGTCAAAAGATTGGCGTATGAACAGGCCAATAAAACATGTCGGGAAGCTCTTAGACCATGGCAGCATAAGGACATCCCTACCTTTTTGAAAATCTGTAGGGATGTCATGGATGATGTAGTTTCTGGATCACATGCTGCAGTAGCAGTAACCCGACAATTTAGACAAAACATGAGGGGACGTATATGCTTTAGATGTGGTCGAGAAGGGCATCTAATGAGGGAATGTAGGGCCAGATTTCCAGCCCGAGATCGGCAGGGCATAGAGAACTCGAGAAGACCAGGCCTTTGCCCACGCTGTAGAAGAGGAAATCATTGGGTCAGTGAATGTTACTTTAAAATAAACAGCGCAGGCAATCCCCAGAGGATGCCAAATGAGCCGGGCCCCATAAGAAGATCAGGTGTATATGGTCAACAGCAAAAAAACGGAATGTGGGCCCCTGCACCCCGGGGCCAAAACAATCGGTGGGTGCCACGGTCCCAAAACCAAATATTTACCGCGCAGAGTTACGAGCCACCGAATATTCGGTACTGACACCTCAAATGGGGCCACAAGCCATAGAGGTGAGGGCAGAAGCAATTTCAGCGGAGCATAACGGACTTGGAATAATCGTAGGAAAAGAAACAAATGCTTTGAGAGGCCTAATGGTCATCACCGGAGTCATTCAGTTACCTTTTGATAAGTTAAAAGTGCTAATACAATCTACAAAGGGTATTATTCAAATCAAACCAGAAGAACCTGTGGCTCAAATACTGATCATGATTGGAGCGCAGGACGTTCATGGACCCCAAGGGGAGAAATTTGCAGCCTTGTCCCTATCTCTAGCAGATCGACCTCTGTGGACCTTAACCATTAGAGGAAAGTCGATTCAGGGCCTGCTAGACACAGGTGCGGATGTAAGTATAATTTCGGAAAATGATTGGCCGAAGTCATGGCCCCTTCAGCCAGGAGATAATACTTTAGTAGGCCTAGGTGCGGCCATGACACCATCAAGGAGTGCTCAGGTGCTTCATTGGCAGGATCAAGAAGGGAACAAGGGAAATGTGCAACCTTATGTTAGTGCACTCCCCATCACATTATGGGGAAGAGACATTTTAGAACAATTGGGACTGACGTTAACAAATGAGGATCAATTGGAGAGTTCTACAGGACGGCGTATTATGTATAAAAAGGGATATCAGGAGAGAGGATTAGGCTCCAGAGAAGGCAGAAGGGACCTAGCCCAGCCCATAGGCGATTTTAAAAGACAGGACACGGGTTTTTCGTGGGGGCCACTGAGATGCAGCCGCTGCCATTGTCATGGCTGGACAACAAGCCAAAGTGGATACCACAGTGGCCCCTTACCCAGGAAAAGTTGGCTGCGGTAAATGATATAGTATCACAACAATTAGAGGCAGGCCATTTGCAACCATCAACCTCCCCATGGAATACGCCAATATTCGTGATAAAGAAAAAATCAGGGAAATACCGGTTGTTGCATGATTTACGGGCTGTTAATCAGCAGATGCAACCCATGGGGGCATTGCAACCCGGACTCCCGGTTCCTACTATGATCCCAAAGCATTGGCCACTAATAGTACTCGATCTGAAGGACTGCTTTTTTAGCATACCTCTACATGAACAAGACACTCAGAGGTTTGCTTTCACCGTACCTTCCATTAATCATCAAGGTCCCGACAAAAGATATGAATGGAAGGTGCTTCCCCAAGGAATGACTAACAGTCCTGCCATATGCCAGCTATATGTTGACCAGGCAGTAGAGCCGGTTCGACAACAGTGCCCAAAAGTACAAATTTTACACTACATGGATGACTTGTTAATAACGGCTGAAAGTGAAAGTCACCTAATGGAAGCATATAAGCTGCTGCTATTATATTTGGAAAAAGTTGGGTTACAAGTAGCGCCAGAGAAGATACAAAAAGGGGAAGTAGTACAGTACTTAGGACTTAAAGTAACTTCTGAAAAGGTAACCCCATTAGAATTTGAAATTGCAATAGATGGGTTACAGACCCTTAATGACTTCCAAAAATTATGTGGCAATTTAAATTGGTTGAGGCCCTATTGTAAATTAACTACCGAAGATATGATGCCATTATTCAATATTTTAGAAGGAGATGCCCAGCTTGATTCCCCTCGTAGATTGACAATAGAAGCCCGCTTGGCGTTACAGAAAATTGAAAAACAAATTAAAGCAATGCAGATGGAAAGATGTGATCCACAACAAGCCCTAGAAATATTAATTTTTATGGAACAGCTGTATCCCTTCGCAGTCATTTGGCAAGGAGGACCCTTGTTGTTTGTATACCCACATTCACATGCACCGCGTGTACTATACACCCAAGGCATTGCGGTGGCCGATTTAATATTAACAGCAATAAAAAAGGCGACAGAAATGGCGGGGAAGACTCCAAAGCGATGTGTAGTTCCCTTTGCTCAAGAGGCAGTAGAAGCCTTTACAAGGGAATGCTGGCAATGGGCATACATAGTTCTCATTCTACAAATAGAGATTGACAATCACTACCCTCGCCATCCATTTGTTAACTTCTGCACACAGGTTTCAATAAAACGGGTGCAGAAGGTGCGAAGGGATCCAATTCAAGGGGCAGTTACCGTATTTACGGATGGAGCTAAAGGCGGAACAGGAGCAGCTATATTTAACAATCAACGATATTTTGTTTTAACAGCATCCCCTTCTCCACAACATGCAGAATTAGCTATTATCGCAACAGTATTACGCAGAGAGAGTGCACCCATGAATATTTTGTCTGATAGTGCATATGTGGTGAATGCAGTTCAGATGCTCGCTACACAGTGCCTTATTCTTAAATCCTCCTCAGTCTATTCTTATCTAAGTGAAATTCAGGGGTTATTAAATCAAAGAGAGCATGCTATTTACATAGGCCACATAAGAGCTCATTCTAATTTACCTGGCCCACTTACTCGAGGAAACATGATGGCAGATCACTATTCAAGATTCTTGCTTGCATGCACCGCTTTGGAACAAGCTAAAGAATATCACTCTAAATGGCATGTTAACACCCACACTTTAAGTTTTAAATTTAATATTCCCCGCAAGCAAGCAGAAGATATCATTAGATCCTGTGAAAAGTGCGTTGTTACCATAGTTCCAAAGATTCCTGCGGGAGCCAATCCCCGTGGCCTTAAACCAGGACATATCTGGCAGATGGACGTTACACATATCCCCTCTTTTGGGCGACAAAGCTGTGTTCACGTCACTGTAGATACATACTCAGGTGTAATTATGGCCACAGCCATGAATAAAGAAGGAGTACAACAAGTAATCCAACACTGCTTGCAGGCTTTTGCAGCCTGGGGAGTTCCTCATGTGATCAAAACGGATAACGGCCCAGCGTATACATCAAATCGTTTTGCTGCATTTTTGAAAGAATTCGGAATCTCCCATATTACCGGTATTCCATACAATCCACAGGGGCAAGCTGTGGTAGAACGCGCTCACTTATATTTAAAAAATTTAATAATTAAACAAAAAGGGGGAATAGGGGAAATGGCCACATCCAACAAGGATGTCTTGGCCCTAGCTCTTTATACAATTAATTTTTTGAACAAGAAAAAGAACGGTAAAACACCTGCAGAAATGCATACTCAATCAGTTGATAAGGAATCAATACAGTGGGTAATGTGGAAGGATTTACAGGACAACCAATGGAAAGGCCCGTTCCCCTTACTCAGAAGAGTACGAGGCGCCGTTTGTTTTTTTCCACAGGGTGCGGCACAACCAATATGGACCCCTGAGAGAAGAATTCGGTTGATAAACCTGCCAGCAGAAGATCTAGAAGAAGAAAACTCCATTTGAGGAAGAAAACAATGAATAACCAATCCCTGGGATCTTTGGAATACGGGACATTTTTCAACAAACTCTGAAGTAGCACGACAAACAAGAGTCAATAGCATGAAGATCACACTGAACTTTGCACAGGCGCGTATCAACGCCAAAAAATAAAAAGAAAGGGGGATCTGTGGGGAGCAATTCAGACTATACTGTTACTGGAATTAAGATTTATTCTATGCATCTGCTCTCCCACAGTATGGCGCTGGGAGAGAAGTAAACAGCTTCTACCCAGCTGCCTCTCACCAACTTGACAAGCTGCAGGAGCTGCTCCTGATTGGAGGAGAGCGGCGTGCTCGGCGTGTGGGCAGCCGAGTTGGGATTGGTGGAGAGGACTATATAGGAGGAGAGAGACGGCATGGTGGTGTGGGTTGGTTGGAGAGTGCGTTGGAGAGTTCGCGGGGAAGTTCGTTACTTCGTTCTTTCTCATTTCTCTCTACTCATTCTTGCTTTGGGAGTTTGCTGTTTACTTATTCTTACTTTACTATAGAAAGGACTTGTAAAAAAAGGGAACAACAAGCGCCCGGTCCGGTGCGGCTCCTCCGCGTGCGGAGGAGCAGCAAATGGGAAAATATCGGAGAGAGAGACTAGCAAACAGCCTAGGGAAAAGCCGGACGAAAGAGGTGCCGGAGGAAGCTGTTGAAAGCCTAGGCATAGATTTAGATACGGACTACAGGGGGAAGCTGGGAGAAATCTCTAAGGTTGAAAGCGAAAGTGAAAGCTAGAACAAACAGACTCGGATGCGGACTGTGGGGAGAGGCCAGGAGAAATGAGGGAGGAGTATTGTTGGAGGAAAGCTTGGGGAAACATACCGGGTAGAGAAAAATGTTAGGGAAATTGAAGCCGCGGGGGGCAGGCCGAGGCGGAGACGAAAGCCACTTTGGGATTCTCAAGTTAGCCCGGGAATAGGGGGCGAAAAGTTGAAACCAGAAGCGGAAACGTAAGCCGGATTGGGATCCGTCTGATTAGCCCGGGGAGCAAAGGACGGGAAGCCAAATCGTGGGGTGGAGACGTGAGCTGGGTTGAATTCGCCAGGTTAGCCCGGGGAACTTAGATTGAATACTAGTGGCGGAGACGTGAGCTGACGCTGTGTGATTCGCGGAGGCTGCCGCGCGCAGAGAGAGCGTGCGGGGCACAAGTAGATAGGGAACGCGGGGCTAGCGCGGAGACCGCGGAGTGTGCGTGCAAAGCCGAGCCGCGCAGATGAGAGAGACGCGGGCTGAAGCGGCTCAGCCGGAAAGCCGCCGAGAGGCAGCCTCGGGGCGGGCGCCGGGAGGCCGTGGGGATAAGAGAAACAGAGGTTTAGAAGTAAAATGAGAGAAGTGGGAATGCTGGAAGATAGAAGTAAAATGGGAGAAATGGGAATGCCCGGAGATAGAGAAATAGAGAAATAGAAAGGCCTCCCCTCAACATGGCAATGAGAAAGCTTGGATTCGGTCTGCCTGATTAGGGAGGCGGTGAGCACCTGCGGGCGGCTAGCAGCTTATGCGCCGCAGGTCACCGAAGACAGGCACGAATTAACATCAATAAGGCGTCCCCACAACACAGCAATGAGAGAGCTTGGATTCGGTCTGCCTGATTAAGGCGGTAAGCACCAGCAGGCGGCTCGACCAGAGTATGAGCCGCAGGTCACCGAAGACAGGCACGCATCAGCGCCTAAAAACCTCCTCACAACATGGCGAAGAGAGGACCCGGATTCGGTTTGCCTGATTGATAGGATTTGTAAGAACCTGTGGCAACTCTAGCAAGTAGAGCAGAGTGTGTGCCACGGGACACCGAAGACAGGCGCGTATCAACGCCAAAAAATAAAAAGAAAGGGGGATCTGTGGGGAGCAGCTCGGACTAGACTGTTACTGGAATTAAGACTTATTCTATGCATCTGCTCTCCCACAATATGGCGCTGGAAGAGAAGAAAACAGCTTCTACACAGCTGCCTCCAGTTCAACCAATAAACTGTAGGACTTGCTCCTGATTGGAGGAGAGCAGCGTGCTCGGCGTGTGGGCAGCCGAGTTGGGATTGGCGGAGGAGGACTATAAAGGAGGAGAGAGACGGCATGCACCAGGAACATCTAAGGGGAACATCTATCTGAGGGAACACCTGTGCAGCCCCCGAGAGAGCCGGCCGGCGGTGTGCCGCTCCCCTGCGGAAGTGGGGAAAGTGGCCAGGGGGAACCGCCCTTCCACGGAGGTGGAAGGGACGGCAGCCAACCCGGGAAGAACCAGCAGCAAACCCGGGGAGGGCCGAGCAGACGAAAGAACAGCGCAGGGTCCTGTGTCGTTCCTCCACGAAGAGGGGGAGCGACAGTTAGGGCTAGGGCTAGGGCTAGGGTTAGGGTTAGGGTTAGGGTTAGGGGGTAGGGTTATGGTTAGGGGTTAAGGTTAGGGTTAGGGGTTAGGGGTTAGGGGTTAGGGTTAGGGGTTAGGGTTATGGTTAGGGGTTAGGGGTTAAGGTTAGGGTTAGGGTTAGGGTCCCTGTCACCCACTTGGGTTAGGGTTAGGGTTAGGGGTTACGGTTAGGGGTTATGGTTATGGTTAGGGGTAGGGGTTAGGGTTAGGGGTTAGGGGTTAGGGTTAGGGGTTAGGGTTATGGTTAGGGGTTAAGTTTAGGGTTAGGGTTAGGGGTTAGGGGTTAGGGTTAGGGGTTAGGGTTATGGTTAGGGGTTAAGTTTAGGGTTAGGGTTAGGGGTTAAGGT
The DNA here is from genome assembly GCF_051225735.1 of Oryctolagus cuniculus. NCBI lineage: Eukaryota > Metazoa > Chordata > Mammalia > Lagomorpha > Leporidae > Oryctolagus > Oryctolagus cuniculus. Next base: position 1,756,931 of record NC_142868.1, on the reverse strand, counting down.
TAGGGTTAGGGTTAGGATCCCTGTCACCCACTTGGGTTAGGGTTAGGGTTAGGGTTAGGGGTTAGGGTTATGGTTAGGGGTTAAGGTTATGGTTAGGGGTTAGGGTTAGGGTTAGGGTCCCTGTCACCCACTTGGGAGACTCAAATTGAGTTCCTGGGTCCTGGGCTAGGGTTAGGGTTAGGGTTAGGGCTAGGGTTAGGGTTAGGGTTAGGGTTAGGGTTAAGGTTAGGGTTAGGGTTAGGGTCCCTGTCACCCACTTGGGAGACTCAAATTGTTTTCCTGGGTTAGGGTTAGGGGTTAAGGTTAGGGTTAGGGTTAGGGTTAGGGTTAAGGTTAGGGTTAAGGTTAGGGTTTAGGGTTAGGGTTAGGGTTAGGGTTTAGGGTTAGGGTTAGGGTTAGGGTTAGGGTTAGGGTCCCTGTTTCCCACTTGGGAGACTCAAATTGAGTTCCTGGGTCCTGGGCTTCAGCCTGGCCCTGCACTGGCTGTTGTGCACATTTGGGAAAAAGTACCAGCCAAAAAGTTGTGGTTTTGCAATATTTCTTGTGAAGTCTTATTCATTAAAACAATGCAATAGATTCTGTAGATGTAGCTTCTTCTTCTTTTCTTTTTTTTTTTTTTTTTTTTTTTTTTTTGTACAGGCAGAGTTAGACAGTGAGAGAGAGAGAGAGAGAGAGAGAGAGAAAGGTCTTCCTTTTTTTTCCGTTGGTTTACCCCCCAAGTGGCCGCTACGGCGGGTGCTGTGCCGATCTGAAGCCAGGAGCCAGGCGCTTTCTCCTGATCTCCCATGGGTGCAGGGCCCAAGGACTTGGGCCATCCTCCGCTGCCTTCCCGGGCCATAGCAGAGAGCTGGACTGGAAGAGGGGCAACCGGGACAGAATCCGGCGCCCCAACCGAGACTAGAACCCGGGGTGCCAGTGCTGCAAGCAGAAGATTAGCCTAGTGAGCCACGGCGCCAGCCATAGATGTATCTTCTTAATAGTGTATAGCAAATTCTCAGTGATTTCCATTAATATTAGGAAAGTCAACTCTATAATAAATAATATTATGTTAAAAAATAGTTGTGGTTTTGAAACACTGAAAATGTTTAATACATTCCTCCCTAATTCAAAGGTTCTGAAATGTAGCTGCTTTTCAGCTGAGGGTGGCAGATGGAGCAGACAGTTCTGCCTGCCTTTTCTCCTAGCTTCTTACTGAAATGACTGACTATTAAAACAACAGGGGCTGTCACTGTGGTGCAGCGGGTTAAAGCCCTGGCCTGAAGCGCCGGCATCTCATATGGGCGCTGGTTCTAGTCCCGGCTACTCCTCTTCTGATCCAGCTCTCTGCTGTGGCCTGGAAAAGCAGAAGATGGCGCAAGTCCTTGGGCCCTTGCACCTGCGTGGGAGACCTGTAAGAAGCTCCTGGCTGGCCGGCGCCGCGGCTCAGTAGGCTAATCCTCCGCCTTGCGGCGCCGGCACACGGGGTTCTAGTCCCAGTTGGGGCGCCGGATTCTGTCCCGGTAGTCCCTCTTCCAGGCCAGCTCTCTGCTGTGGCCAGGGAGTGCAGTGGAGGATGGCCCAAGTCCTTGGGCCCTGCACCCCATGGGAGACCAGGAAAAGCACCTGGCTCCTGCCATCGGATCAGCGCGGTGCGCCGGCCGCAGCGCACTGGCCGCGGCGGCCATTGGAGGGTGAACCAACAGCAAAGGAAGACCTTTCTCTCTGTCTCTCTCTCTCACTGTCCACTCTGCCTGTCAAAAAAAAAAAAAAAAAAAAAAAAAAGCTCCTGGCTTCAAATCGGTGCAGCTCTGGCCGTTGTGGCCATCAGAGGAGTGAACCAGCGGATGGAAGACCTCTCTCTCTGTCTCTACCTCTCTCTGTAACTCTGTCTTTCAAATAAATAAAATAAATCTTTAAAAAAAAAGCAGTTGCCCATAAAAAATTTAAATCCTCATGCAGAACAAGCGTGCAGGGCACTTCAGGAGACACACTTTTGAGGACTGTAAGGAAGAGAGAAGCTGGTGCAGCTGGATTAGTAAAGGCACCATCAGCCTAAGCCCCCAAATGAGCAGGGTATGGGAACCCCTCGAGAGGCTTTTCCTTCAGCCTGAGGCCACTTTGAAGGAGGAGAGCATTGCTGAGACACAGCAGGGCCCAAGGCAGAGCGCAGAAACTGCTCATGTTGAGTCAAGGAGCTCTTTTAGCAAAACAAGTGGCTGCGTGTGTGTGTGGCACTGGCGCACACGTCCCATAGGGATGCTGTCCATTGGAACGCAGGCACCAGAACCCTGGGGATCCAAGACAGAGCATGCCAGGAAGAAGGAACTGTGCAGCTGCAGGGGAAGGCTGCACTGGACACACCCACGTTAACAAACAGATCTTACCAGCAACTTGAAAAATAACCTCAGATCTCCAGACATGTGGGGAAAAAGCAACAGATTTTAATAAGTACCCAACACAAAGGAGAAAAGAGAATAAAGCCTGTATCTTTAAAATTTTTATTATTCTTTTATTTTTTAAAAAAGATTTATTTATTTATTTGAAGGCAGAGTTACATAGAGGCAGAGGGAGAGGGGGAGAGAGAAGGAGAGAGAGAGAAAGAGAGGTCTTCCATCCACTGGTTCACTCCCCAGATGGCCACAATGGCTGGAGCTGTGCCGATCTGAAGCCAGGAGCCAAGATCTTCCTCCGGGTCTCCCACGCAGGTGCAGGGGCACAAGGATTTGGGCCATCTTCTAATGCTTTCCTAGGATAGCAGAGCTGGATCGGAAGTGGAACAGCTAAGACTCGAACCAGTGCCCATATGGGATACCAGCACTGCAGGCAGTGGCTTTACCTGCTACGCCACAGTGGAAGATGGCCCAAGTCCTTGGGCCCTTGCACCCGCATGGGAGACCTGGAAGAAGCTCCTGGCTCCTGGCTTCGAATCAGTGAAGCTTTGGCTGTTGCAGCCAATTGGGGAGTGAACCATCGGATGGAAGATCTCTCTCTCTCTCTCTCTGCCTCCCTTTCTGTGTGTAACTCTGACTTTCAAATAAATAAATCTTTTTAAAAATACTTTTATAAAGATTTTAATAAATCTTTTTAAAAAGATTAATTATTATTATAATTAAAAATAATCTTTTAAAGAAGATTTATTTGAAAGACAGAGTTACAGAGAGAGGTAGAGCCCGAGAGAGAGAGAGGTCTTCCATCTGCTGGTTCACTCCCCCCAGATGACTGCAATGGCCAGGGCTGCGTCAAAACAAAGTCCGCCTAGCGGCGCCGGCACACCGGGTTCTAGTCCCGGTCGGGGCGCCGGATTCTGTCCCGGTTGTCCCTCTTCCAGGCCAGCCCTCTGCTGTGGCCAGGGAGTGCAGTGGAGGATGGCCCAGGTGCTTGGGCCCTGCACCCCATGGGAGACCAGGAAAAGCACCTGGCTCCTGGCTCCTGCCATCGGATCGGTGCGGTGCGCCAGCCGCAGCGCGCCAGCTGCGGCGGCCATTGGAGGGTGAACCAACGGCAAAGGAAGACCTTTCTCTCTGTCTCTCTCTCTCTCACTGTCCACTCTGCCTGTCAAAAAAAAAAAAAAAAAAAAAAGGTCAGGAGCCAGGAGCTTCTTCTGGGTCTCCCACGTGGGTTCAGGGGCCCAAGGACTTGGGCCATCTTCTACTGCTTTCCCAGGCCATAGCAGAGATCTGGATGGGAAGTGAAGCAGCCGGGACTCAAATCAGCGCCCAGATCGGATGCTGGTGCTGCAGGCTGTCTTTAACCTGCTGTGCCACAATGCCAGGCCCAACCTGTGTCTTTTCAAACCTTATTAGGAGCCAGTGTTGTGGCAAAGTGGTCTAAGCTGCTACCTGTGCCATTGGCATCCACAACGGAGAGCCGGTTTAGGTCCTGGCTGCTCTGCTTCCTATCCAGATTCCTGTTAATGCATCTGGGAAAAGCAGCATAAGATGGTCCAAGTGCTTGGGCTCTGCCACCCATGTGGGAGACCTGGATGGAGCTCCTGGCTCAATCCTGGCCATTGCAGCCATTTGGAGAGTGAACCAGCGGATGGAAGATCTCTCTCCTTCCCTCTTTCTGTCACTCTGCCTTTCAGATAAATACATCTTAAAAGAAAAAGAAGAATTAATATCCCTCTGAGATAGGGAAGAGACTGTTAGAGTCATCAAAGAAGAATAGCCCATATGAAAAAGAAGCAATTACAGAATAGGGAGCATTCTTAGAAATTAAAATCACAATTCATGAGTAAACGCTGTCAGAAAGACTGAATAGCAGTCTGTACGTGCAGAAAAGCACAAATGTTGGTCTGGATTAAAAAGAAGAGATCCAAAACGAACAGCAAAAAGCAAATAAAATATGAGAGAACACTGAAATGTAGAAGATAAAGAAAGTCAAGTATCAAGGCCGGCACTGTGACATAGCGGGTAAAGCCTCCACCTGCAGTGCCGGCATCCCATATGGGTGCCAGTTTGAATCCTGGCTGCTCCACTTCTGATCCAGCTCTCTGTCATGGCCTGAGAAAGCAGTAGGAGATGGCCCAAGGACCAGAAGAAGCTCCTGGCTCCAGGCTTCGATCGGCGCCGCTCTCTCTCTCTCTCTCTGCCTCTCTATAACTCTGCCTTTCATATTAATAAATAAATCTTTTAAAAAAAAGTCAAGTATCTGATAGAAGTTCCAAGTATATAAAGCTAGGTAAGGGGGCTAGCGCAGTGGCTCACTTGGTTAATCCTCCACTTGCAGCACCAGCATCCCATATGGGTCCAGAGTTCTTGTCCTGGTTGCTCCTCTTCCAGTCCAGTTCTCTGCTGTGGCCGGGAAGGGCAGTGGAGGATGGCCCAAGTGCTTGGGCTCCTGCACCTGAATGAGAGTCCAGGAGGAAGCACCTGGCTCCTGGCTTCGGATCAGCATAGTTCCAGCCGTAGCGGCCATTTGGGGGGTGAACCAACGGAAGGAAGAGCTTTCTCTCTCTCTCTCTATCTCTCTCTCTCACTGTCTAACACTATATGTTAAATAAATAAATAAATAAAGCTAGGTAAGATGGAGTGGGGGAAGACATAGACATAGATCCATACATTGATAGGTAGATGGATAGAGGTAGGTATAGATAGATAGAAAGAGATAGATCAAGCAAAATGTTCCCAAGCCACACACTTAAAGGCCCCTCTGCGAACCATAACTAATAAAGAACATGGCCCACATCTAGAGACGTCCCTGGGATATCTCCTAACACTAAGCACAGAAATTCTTACAACTTCTGAGAAAGAAAAAAAAAGTTGCCCACAAAACGTAATAAATTAGAGGGACACCTGTGTAAGCAAAGTTGGGGCTCAAACAGCAATGTTGTCGAAATTCAGGTGTGTGTGGATATGTGCATATGTGTGTCTAAACCTCACTCTATTCCATTCCATATCCAACAAATGAGAAGGCAAATGAACATTTTTCTGTGTTTCTTTTTTCTTTTTTAAATTTATTAGACAAGTAGAGTTACAGACAGTGAGAGAGAGAGAGAGGTGGAGAGAAAGGTCTTCTTTCCGTTGGTTCACTCCCCAAATGGCCACCACGGCCAGCGCTGCACCGATCCAAAGTCAGGAGCCAGGTGCTTCTTCCTGGTCTCCCATGCGGGTGCAGGGGCCCAAGCACTTGGGCCATCCTCCAGTGCCCTCCTGGGCCACAGCAGAGAGCTGGACTGGAAGAGGAGAAACCGGGACTAGAACCCTGTGCCCATATGGGATGCCGGCACCGCAGGTGGAGGATCAACCAAATGAGCCACAGCACCAGCCCCTCTGTGTGTCTTTTTTAAGATTTATTTATTTATCTGCATGGCAGAGTTACGAGGTGTGGGAGAAAAGATGGGGAGGGGGGAGGAGGGAGGGAGGGAGGGGGAGAGAGAGAGAAATCTTCCATTCGTTGGTTCACTCCCCAAATGGCGGCAACGGCCAGAGCTGAGCCAGTCCAAAATCAGGAGTCAAGAGCTTCTTCCAGGTCTCCCACATGGGTGCAGGCCATCTTCCGCTGCTTTCCCAGGCACACAGCTGAGTCAGAAGTGGAGCAGCCAAGACTCAAGCTCGTGCTCAAACGGGATGCTGGCACTGCAGGTGCTGGCTTTAACCCCTATACCACAGCGCCAGCCCCAAAGGACATTTTGTAAAACTTAAGAATTTAAGATTTTACCTTCCATATACCTCATATAAAAATTATTTGAAGAACCATAACAATAAAAGGAGAAAAATAGGGTTGTTGTGTAGCGGGTTAACTGCTGCTTGTGCCACCAGCATCCCATATTAGCTTTCCAGTTCAAGTCCTGGCTGCTCCACTGCCCATCTAGCTTTCTACTAATGCTGTGGAAAGACAGAGAAAGGTGGTCCACGTACTTGGGTCCCTGCTACTCAGATGAGAGACCAGGACGCAATTCCTGGCTCCTGGCTTCAGCCTGACCCAGCCCTGGCTGTAGCAGGCATTTGGGGAGTAAAACAGTGGATGGAAGATCTCTCTCTCTCCTCTCTGATTTCAAGTAGATAAAAATAAGCTTAAAAAAATTATTACATTGGGGCCACCATTGTAGCACAATGCGTCAAGTCACTGCTTGCAATACCAGCATCCCATCTTGGAGCAAGTTCAAGTCCCAAATGGTCAGTCCACTTCAGATCCAGCTCCCTGCTAATGTGCCTGGGAAAGCAGCAGGTGATGGCCCAAATAATTGGGCCCTTGCCACTCACTTGGGACACCCAGATGGAGTTCCTGGCTCCTGACTTCAGCCTGGCCCAGCCTCAGTCATTGTGACCATTTGGGGAGTAAACCAATGGATAGACGATCTCTCCCTCTCCCTCTCCCCCTTCCCCCCTCTCCTCCTCTCTCTCCCTCCCCCTCCCCCTCTCTTTTACTCTGCCTTTCAAATAAATAAAATCTTTTTAAAAAGATTACATTAAAACCAGATATTTGGGGGTACACCTTTGGAGCAATGGCTAAGACACAGCTGGGGGTGCCTGTCTCCCACATCAGAGAGCCTGGGTTTGAGTCCTGGTTCCACTCCCAATTCCAGCTTCTTGCTAACGTGCACCTTGGAAGTCACCAGGTGATGGCTCGAGTAACCGGTCCCTGCCATCTACATGGGGGACCCACACTGAGGATTCTTTGTCCAGGCGCAGCCCATTCCAACCCAGCCCAAACTGTAGTGGACATTTGGGAATGAACCAGTAGACGGGAAGATCTCTGTTGGTTTCTGCCTCTCTGCCTTTCAAGTAAAAATGAATGGATTTACCAAAAAAAGAGAGAGAGAGAGAGAGAGAGAGAGATCTGGAAGGTTACCCTGGCAAAGTATGAACAACAAAGTATATTTTCTTGTACTATATTATTCCAACTCTACATATTCTCTCTAGATTACATGGTACATGAATAATTATATCATTGTACTGTTGTTACTAGATTTCAATTTTTAGAACAACCCATGGACAAGTAAATGATTTACCCACCCACAGCCCATGAGAGTTTCGCAGGCATGGAAAGCCAAGACTCTGTGGCAAAAAAAAAAAAACAAAACAAAAAAAAAAAAAAAAAAAAAAACCACCTAAATGAAAGATTTCTGTGAGTGAGATCCCAACGGAAAGAACGGGCCATCTAAGAAGGAGGTACCTTTCTCTGAAGGGAGGAGAGAACTTCCACTTTGACTATGGCCCTGTCTAAATAAGATCGGAATTGGTGAACTCAAGAGGCTTCCATAGCCTTGGCAGCTCGTGACAAGAGCCTCGGGAGATCACTGACATCACAAACAAGAGTGTCAATTGTTAAATCAACAACAGGAGTCACTGTGCACTTATTCCCCATGTAGGATCTGTCCTTAATGTGTTGTACTATGTGAATTAATGATAAAACTACTACTAAAACAGTACTCTATACTTTGTGTGTCTGTATGGGTGCAAACTGTTGAAATCTTTATTTAGTAAATATTAAGTAGATCTTCTGTATATACAGATAATTGAAAATGAATCTTGATGAAGAATGGGATGGGAGAGGGAGTGGGAGATGGGATGGTTGCGGGTGGGAGGGAGGTTATGGGGGGAAAACGCTGCTATAATCCAAAAGTTGTACTTTGGAAATTTATATTTATTAAATAAAAGATAAATAAATAAATAAATAAATAGGATTCAGTTGGGAAAAAAAAAAGAGAAGCAAGCACTAATCACAGTAGCACTTCTTCACCTCTTACTGAGTGCCAGGTGCTCTTTAAGTCCTTTCTGTGAATCATCTCATTTAATCTTCCCAACTACGTTTGGCATCTTAAGAACATCAGAGATGATGGAACTGCTCCCTTCTGAGGGCTGCCTTGACTGTGATCCAGGTTCCAAGCCTGATTCTGGGGCTACAGAGATCATTTCAGGGTTGAGATAGATGGGCAGGTGACTCACCGGACAGCAGAAGGAACAGACTGAGGCCACAGCAAGGCAGGAGAGCGGGAAGGACGGGGCAAGTGAGTCAGGGAGGCTATTCATCTCAACAGCTCCACGGTCTGTGCCCTTGTCGGGGAGGGCACTGCATACATGGGCTCCATTCCCAGGGAAACTGAGGAAGGGACAAGAGGAAGGCGGTGACTGAGCGTAGGTGAGTGGTCAACAGGCAGAAGGCAGGCCTCACTGGGCTGAGAACCCACCTGCCAGCACTCCAGCTGAGAGAAGCAGGTAGTCCATTGCAGTGACCACGTGGGAGGCAAGTTGCCCCTGTGTAGGCAGCACTGGGAAAATGCTGACAGAGAAAGAGAAGGAGGGATGGTGTTACACACGCTGGGCGGGAGACAGATATCTCAGGGACAGTCAGCGTTTAGAGACGTCTCTGGAGCACAAGGAGCTACCTTAGAGGACACCAGTGCAGAGAAGGAGGACGCCACCCTGCGACAGACAAGGAAGCAAATCCATGTTCTAAATCCACCTGTTTCACCTGCAAACACCTGAACATCTCAACAATTTTTGGTATATATAGTGGTTTGTTTTACATTTTATATTTACATCATCACTGGACATTCAAAAATACTTCTTTCTTTTCTTTAAAATTTATTTATTTGAAAGAGTTACAGAGAGAGAAGGAAAGAGAGTAAAAGAGCTTCCATCAGCTGGACAGATGGACAGAAAGGCCAGGGCTGGGCCAGGTCGAAGCCAGGAGCTTCATCCAAGTCTGCGGCATGGGTGACAGGGCCAGAATGCTTGGGCCACCTTCCCTTGCTTTCCTACATCCTTAGCAGGGAGCTGGATCAGAAGTGGAGTAGCGAGAACTTGAACCAGTGCCCATATGGGATGCCAGCATCACAGCCAGCAGCTTTAACCACTGCACCACAACGCCAGCCCCCCAAATACTTGTCTATTCAGATAATTTCTATTCAAACTTTCCAAATTCATTTCTGGATTGCCTTAACTTCAACCAAATTTTACATGGTTTCACTCTCCATGCGTTCAATTTCACAAAATGCTATAACAAAGTACCATGTTTCCAAAGCAGTAAGCGCATCTTTGTTAAACCACTAGAGGCCTGGATCCTGCAGGCACCAGAGACCCAGCTGTTGCACTCGGCGCCAGCTCCGTGGGAAAGGTATGCATGAGCAGACTGGGACAGCTGGGGAGGCAGGACAGGCTCCCCATGCAATGGGCACAGAGGAGCACCTGGGCCCTCCAACCACAGTGCCGCAGTCACGAGAGGCAGCACCGTGGGTCCTCTGCAGGGGAAGCAGCTGACAGACAATTCCTCTGATGGCATCAGACTCCGACAGGAATGAGCTGCTTCTCAGAACGCTCTTCCTCTTTCTCACTCTGTCTCGTCCTCCAGAAAGAACACTAACTTGAGTTTTTCAGTTTGCTTACTCCATACAAATTCTGTTCCACACATTCAGAACCAGCAAAAGATAAAAATTAGAAAAACCCGAGAATTACTTTCTGCCGTACTAAATCAAGTGCTACAGAAATCAATGCAGACAGAAACGAGGACCCGCGTGCAAACGGAGGACTTCGCAGGTAACTTCCGCCCAATTGTTTTCACTGAATCAAGTGCTCGGGTCCCCAAAGCATTCACTCAGTCAACCACTTAAAATGTGGTCGAGTAGTATTCCAGGCATGGGAAAAGAAAAACCAGACCAGAAACTTGAACCTATAGCCATATCCAGTGGCCTCTGCTGTGCCCAGCTGCCAGACCACCCTGGCTCCAGTTCTCCTCGACCCTCAGGCTGCAGACCCTGCCTGGTGGCCCACCTGCTCCTCGCTGCACACAACAAGGTCAAGTCCCCTGCACTTATTCAGAGCCCACTCCCCTCCAGCAGGAGTTCATTTGCTTCCGTCTCCCGACTTCTGAGCATTTTCTCAACACAGATATTGCCGAGTCCTGTTGACAGCCCCGACTTCTCTGAGCTCTCCGTATGAACAGCTTCTACCCACGCAGGTTCATGTCCCTGGGCACCCTAGCTCAGTGAATGGACCAGACCTGGAAGTCATCCTTAAATACCTCCCCTTTTTCACTCCCACACAGAAATCTATTGATTACACTTCCTACGTATCTCTCAAGGTCATCAATTTTTTCAGTTCCTTCACCACCATCCCAAACCAAGTTACCATCACCTGTTGCCTCTTAGAGGGTCTTCCTGTTTCCTCTTTGACCCCCTGGAGCCCACTCCCCACAGAAAAGCCTGAGAGAGAATCTCAAAACATAAATCTGATTACATCATTCCTCTGCTAAAAATCTGGTCACGTCGACTTCTCTTAACTCCAGTAAGACAAAACCTTCTTGCAGGCCCACAAGCCTCTGCCTACTGCCTTCCATCTCACCCTGCGTAACGTTCTGCCTTAGTCTTTGCTCCAGGAAGCCTGGCCTTTGTTGAGACCCAGGGAACTGCCACATTCCCTCCCAATTTTGGGCCATCATACTTGTTAACCTTGCTGCCTGGAAAATGCTTTTCTTACCCTGGGGATCCCATCCTTTTTTTTTTTTTTAAGATTTATTTATTTGAGAGGTAGAGTTACAGATAGAGAGAGGGAGAGACAGAGAGAAAGGTCTTCCTTCCGTTGGTTCACTCCCCAGATGGTCGCAATGACCAGAGCTGCACCAATCTGAAGCCAGGAGCCAGGTGCCTCTTCCAGTCTCCCATGCGGGTGCAGGGGCCCAAGCACTTGGGGCATCTTCTACTGCTTTCCCAGGCCACAGCAGAGAGCTGGATGGGAAGAGGGGAAGCTGGGACATGAACTGGCGCCCACATGGGATGCCGGTGCCGCAGGCGGAGGATTAACCTACTGCGCCACAGGGCCAGCCCCCGATCCCTTCCTCTTATCCCATTCCTTCTTAAAGCCTCCCTAGTCCTCCCTCTCTCCTTCCCAACTAGGCTAAGTTCCTGCCTCTCCACTGCCTGTATTTCTTTTCTGAAATACTTATTTGAGAAGTAGAGTTACAGACAAAGAAAGGGAGACAAGAAGAAAGGTCTTCGATCTAATGGTTCACTCCCCAAAAATAGCCATAATCTGAAAGCCAGGAGCTTCTTCCAGGTCTCCCATGTGGGTGCAGGGGCCCAAGGACTTGGGCCATCTTCTACTGCTTTCCCAGGCCATAGCAGAGATCTGGATGGGAAGTGAAGGAGCCACTTCATATGGGATGTGAACCAGCACCCATATGGATGCCAGTACTGCAGGCAGAGTCTTAGCCCACTATGCCATAGTGCCAGGCCCTGTACTTTTTCCTTCAAAACACTTAACTATAACTTGTAACTAGGTTTTTTTTATTTATTTTTTTCTTCAGAAATATTTTATTTAAAGTATACAAACCTTATAGATTTCATAATTACAACTTCAGGAACATAGCGATTCTTCCCACTGTACCCGCTCTCCTACCAATACTCCTACCACTCTTCCTCCTCCCTCTCCTGTTCCCATTCGTATTTTTTACTAAGATCTATTTTCAATTAACTTTATACACATATGATTAAGTAAAGTATATGTTAAGTAAAGAGTTCAACAAATAGTATGGGGAAAAATGTTCCTCAACACTCAAGACAAGGGCTGTTCAGTCACTTCTCAAAGTGTCAATTTCACTTCTATAGATTACTTTTTAGGTGCTCTATTAGTTATCACAGGTCAGAGAGATTATATGGTATCTGTCCTTTTGGGACTGGCTTAATTCACTAAGTATGATGTTTTCCAGTTTCATTCATTATGTTGCAGATCACAGGATTTCTTTTTTTTTAACCGCTGTGTAGTATTCCATGGTGGATATATCCCATAATTACTTTTATCCAGTCTTCAGTTGATGGGCATTTGGGTTGATTCCATACCTTAGCTATTGTGAATTGAGCTGTAATAAACATGGGGGTACAGAAAACTCTTTCATATGCTGATTTCATTTTCCTTGGGTAAATTCCCAGGAGTGGGATGGCTGGGTCATATGGCAAGTCTATATTCAGATTTCTTTTTTTTTTTAAGATTTTATTTATTTATTTGACAGGTAGAGTTACAGACAGTGAGAGAGAGTGAGAGACAGAGAGAAAGGTCTTCCTTCCGTTGGTTCACTCCCCAAATGGCTGCAAAGGCCAGAGCTGCACCGATCCGAAGCAAGGAGCCAGGTGCTTCCTTCTGGTCTCCCATGTGGGTGCAGGGGCCCAAGCACCTGGGCCATCTTCCACTGCTTTCCCAGGCCACAGCAGAGAGCTGGAGTGGAAGAGGAGCAACCAGGACTAGAACCCTGTGCCTATACGGGATGCCAGCACTGCAAGCAGATTAACCTAGTGCACCACGGCATTGGCCCCTATATTCAGATTTCTGAGGTATCTCCATACTGTCTTCTGTAGTGTCTTTACCAGTTTACATTCCCACTGACAGTGAAATAGGGTACCTTTTTCCCCACATCCTCGCTAGCATTTGTTGTTTGTTGATTTCTGTATGAAAGCCACTCTAACTGGGGTGAGATGAATCTCACTGTGGTTTGGATTTGCATTTCCCTGACAGCTAGTGATCCTCAGCATTTTTCATGTGTCTTTTGGCCATTTGGATTTCCTCTTTTGAAAAATGCATGTGTGAGTCCTTCGCTCTTTCTTAACTGGGTTGTTTGTCCTGTTGTTGTTGACTTTCTTGATCTCTATCTATTCTGGATATTAATCTTTCATCAGTTGCATAGTTTGCAAGTAATTTCTCCGATTCTGTCAGTTGCCTCTCACTTTGCTGAGTGTTTCTTTTGCAGTACAGAAGCTTCTCAATTTGAATGTAAACCCATTTGTCAATTTTGGCTTTGATTGCATGTGCTTCTGGGATCTTTTCCAAGAACTCTTGGCCTATGCCAATGTCTTGAGGGTTATCCCAATGTTCTCTAATAATTTGATGGTATCAGGTCATAGATTTAGGTCTTTAATCCATGTTGAGTGGATTTTTGTGTAAGGTGTAAGGTAGGGGTCTTGCTTCATACTTCTGCACGTGGAGATTCAGCTTCCCCAGCACCATTCATTGAAGAGCCAGTCCTTGCTCCAGGGATTGATTTTAGCTCCTTTGTCAAAGATAAGTTGGTTGTAGATGAATGGATTGATTTCTGATTTTCTATTCTGTTCCATTGGTCTATACACCTGTTTTTGTACCAGTATCAGGCTGTTTTATTATAACTGGCCTGTAGTATGTTTTGAAATCTAGTACTGCAATCCCTCCAGCTTGGTTTTTGTTGTATAAGGTTCTATTAGCTAGTCAAGGTCTCCTGTGTTTCCATGAGTTTCAGCATCATTTTTTCTATATCCGAGGAGAATGTCCTTGGTATTTTGACTGGCATTGCACTGAATCTGTAAATTGCTTTCTGTAGTATGGACATTTTGATGATATGTATCTTCCACTCCATTAACATGGAAGACTTTTCCATTTTTTGGTACCTTCTTCTATTTCTTTATGTTTTATAATTCTCATCATAGAGATCTTTGACATCCTTCGTTAAATTTGTTCTGAGGTATTTGCTTTTCTTTTGTAGCTACTGTGAATGGGATTGATCTTAGAAGCTGTTTCTCAGCCTTGGCATTGTCTGTATACAAAGGCTGTTGAGTTTTGTGTGTTGATTTTACATCCTGCCACTTTACCAAAGTCTTCCATGAGTTCCAATAGTCTCCTAGTGGAGTCTTTTGGATCCCCTATATATAGAATCATGTCATCTGCAAATAGGGATGGTTTGACTTTCTCCTTCCCAATTTGTATCCCTTTGATTTCTTTTTCTTGACTAATGGCTCTGGTTAAAACTTCCAGCACAGCAATGGAGAGAGTGGGCATCCTTGTCTGGTTCTGGATCTCAGTGGGAATGCTTCCAACTTTTCCCCATTCAACATAATGCTGGTCATGGGTTTATCATAAATTGCCTTGAATGTGTTGAGGAATGTTCTTTCTATACCTAATTTGTTTAGAGTTTTTATCATGAAAGGGTGTTGTATTTTATCAAATGCTTTCTCTGCATCTATTGAGATAATCATATGATTTTTGTTCTACAATTTGTTAATGTGATGTATCACATTGATTGACTTGCAAATGTTGAACCATCTCTGCATACCAGGGATAAATCCCACTTGGTCTGGGTGAATGATTTTTTTTTGATGTTATTGGATTCGACTGGCTAGTATTTTGTTGAGGATTTTTGCGTCTATGTTCATCAGGGAAATTGGTCTGTAGTTCTCTTTGTCTGTTGTATCTTTTTCAGGTTTAGGAATTAAGGTGATGCTGGCTTCACAGAAGTGTGTTTGGGAGGATTCCCTCCCTATCAATTGTTTCGAAAAGTTTGAGAAAAATTGGAGTTAGTTCTTCTTTAAATGTCTGGAAGAATTCAGTAGTGAAGCCATCTGGTCCTGGGCTTTTCTTTGTTGGGAGGGTCTTTACTACAGATTCAATTTATGTCTTGGTTATTGGTCTGTTTAGGTTTTCTATGTATTCATGGCTCAATTTATGATTGTATGTGTCCACCAGGAATCTGTCCATTTCTTCTAGGTTTCCTGGTTTGTTGGCGTACAACTCTTTGTAGTAATTTCTGATGATTCTTTTTATTTCTGTAGTGTCTATTGTTACATCTCCTTTTTCATCTAATTTTATTGATTTGGGTCTTCTCTCTCTCTCTTTTTTTTTTTTTTTTTTGGTTAGTTGGGCCAATGGTGTGTCATATTATTTTTTCAAAAAAACCAACTCTGTTTTGCTGATCTTCAGTTAGTTTTTTTTGGTTTCAATTTTGTTTATTTCTTTTCTAATTTTAATTATTTCTTTTATCCTACTAGTTTTGGGTTTGGTTTGCTGTTGCTTTTCTAGGTCCTTGAGATGCACTAATAGATCATTTATTTGGTGCCTTTCCAATTTCTTGATGGTAGATACCAGTTGCTATAGGCTTTCCTCAACACTGCTTTTGCTATATCCTGTTAAGTTTTTAAATGTATTGTCATCTTCATTCATTTCCAGAAATTTTTTGATTTCTCTTTTGATTTCTTCTATGACCCATTGCTCATTCATGAGCATGTTGTTTGCATATGCGCTAGAAGATTCCTGAGTTGTTGATTTACAACTTAATTCCATTGTGGTCAGAGAAGATGCTTGGTATGATTTCAATGTTTTGGAATTTCCTGAGATTTGTTTTATGGTCTAGCATGTAGCCAACCCTAGAGAAAATTCTATGCACTGGTGAGAAGAATGTGTATTCTGTGATTATAGGCTGGAAAGCTCTGTAGATATGTTAGGTCCATTTGGTCCATAGTGTTGACTAATTCTGTTGTTTGCTTGTTGATTTTATGTCTAGTTGACCTGTCCATTGCTAAAAGTAGGGTATTAAAGTCCCACATTACTATTGTATTGGAGTCTGTGTCTCCCTTTAGATCCATTAACATTTTTTAAAACAGCCCAGTGCCTTATAATTAGAGGCGTATACATTTGTAATAGTCACAGCTTCCTGTTGACTTGATCCCTTAATCATTACATAGTGCCCTTCTTTGTCTCTTTTAACAGTTTTTGTGTTAAACTCTATTTTGTCTGATATTAGCATGGCTACACCAGCTCTTTTTTGGTTTTTATTGGCATGGAATATATTTTTCCATTCTTTCTCTTTCAGTCTGTGTGCATCTTTGTTGGTGAGTTGTGTTTCTTGTAGGCAGCAAATAGATGGGTTTTGTTTTTTAATCCATTCAGCCAGTCTGTGTCTTTTAACTGGAGAGTTGAGGCCATTTACATTCAAGGTGACTATTGATAAGTAACGACTTATCAATAAAATGGCCCTGCCATTATTCCATAAATATTCCTATCTTTACTTTGGATTTCTTTTGTACTTTTACTGGGAAATTTTCTGCCTTCACATTCTTTCATAGTGATGACCATGTTTCTGTGTTTCTGTGTGTAGTATACCTTTAAGCATCTTTTGTAAGGCTAGATGGGTGGTGACAAATTATTTCAATTTGTTATGGAAACAAAACTAAAGCATTACAACTTGGGGCTGGTGCTGTGGCGTAGCGGGTAAAGTTGCCACCTATGATGCCTGCATCCCAAATGGGCATCAGTTCAAGTCCCAGCTGCTCGACTTCCAATCTAGCTCCCTGCTAACGTGCCTGGGAAAGCATTGGAAGATGGCCCAAGTGCTTGGGCCCCTGCACCCATGTGGGTGACCCGGAAGAAGCTCCTGGCTCCTGGCTTCAGATCAGTTCAGCTCCAGCCACTGTGGCCATTTAGAGAGTGAACCAGCAGACAGAAGATTTCTCTTTCTCTGTCTCTCCCTATAACTCTGCCTTCCAAATAAAATAAATATTTAAAAACAAAATAAATTTTTGAGTCTGCTTCTTTATCTTATGCCACCTCATTCCTCTTTCGGATTCACCTGACACCTTGTCATGCTGGATGCAACAAAGGGTAATTTGGTAACATCAAAAATTTCAATGAATTCCTTTTGAATTATGGTGTGTGTTTTTTTTTTTTTTTTTTTGACAGGCAGAGTGGACAGTGAGAGAGAGAGACAGAGAGAAAGGTCTTCCTTTGCCGTTGGTTCATCCTCCAATGGCCGCCGCGGCCAGTGCGCTGCGGCCGGCGCACCGCGCTGATCCGATGGCAGGAGCCAGGTGCTTTTCCTGGTCTCCCATGGGGTGCAGGGCCCAAGCACCTGGGCCATCCTCCACTGCACTCCCGGGCCACAGCAGAGAGCTGGCCTGGAAGAGGGGCAGCCGGCACAGAATCCAGCGCTCCAGCCGGGACTAGAACGCGGTGTGCCGGCGCCGCTAGGCGGAGGATTAGCCTAGTGAGCCGCAGCGCCGGCCTGAATTATGTTTTTAATAAATTATTCATCTATTTTTTTTAAAAGATTTATTTATTTATTTGAAAGTCAGAGCTACACAGAGAGAGGTAGAGAGAGAGAGAGAGAGAGAGAGAAAGAGGTCCTCCATCCAATGGTTCACTCCCCAATTGGCTGCAACGGCCGGAGCTGTGCTGATCCGAAGCCAGGAGCTTCCTCTGGGTCTCCCACATGGGTGCAGGGGCCCAAGGACTTGGGCCACCTTGTGCTGCTTTCCAAGGCCACATCCAGAGAGCTGGATGGGAAGTGGAGCAGCCAGGTCTCAAACCGGTGCCCATATGGGATGCCGGCGTTTCAGGCCAAGGGCGTTAACCCACTGTGCCACAGTGCCAGCCCCTCTAATTTCTTTTTTAAAAAAAATTTTTTTTTTTTACTTATTTATTTGAGAGGTAGATTTATAGACAGAGAGAGGGAGAAACAGAGAAAAAGGTCTTCCATCCACTGGTTCACTCCCCAAATGGCCGTAACAGCCAGAGGTGGGCAGATCTGAAAGCCAGGAGCCAGGAGCTTCTTCTTCCAGGTTTCCCACGTGGGTGCAGGGGCCCAAGGACTTGGGTCATCTTCTACTGCTTTCCCAGGCCACAGCTGAGAGCTGGATTGGAAGAGGAGCAGCCAGGACTCAAATTGGCGCCCATGTAGGATGTCGGCACTGTAGCTGAAGGCTTAGCCCACTACACCACAGTGAGAGCTCCTGAATTCTGTCTTTAAAAACACCACTACGATTGCCCTATGGACATGGTTCTACACTGATTCTTTCCTTTTTAAAATGAGGGTTTATTTTATTTTATTTGAAAGGCAGATTGACAGAGAAAGAGGGAGAGACAAAGACATCTTCCATCTGGTAGTGCACTTCCCAAATGGTTGCAACGGCCAGAGTTGGGACAGGCAGAAGCCAGGAACTCCATCCAGGGTCTCCCACATGGGTGGCAGGGGTCCAATCTTTTGGGCTATCTTCTGTTGCTTCCCCAGGCACACGAGCAGGGAGTGCGATCAGAAGCAGAGCAGCCGGGACTCACTGGTGCTCCCATATGTGATGCTAGGGTTGCAGGCTGTGGCTTAACACACTATACCCGATGCTGGCCCTCTGCATCTGATTGCTTGTGCTCGTGTCAGGAACGGTAGCTAGCTCTCATTATTCAAAGCTGGAGAATTTTCTATTATATAGATACACCATATTTGTACTTGACTAATCTCTTCTTGAAATTACCATCAATAATTGTTCTCAGTATACACAGAAAACTACCTGGAAAGCTACTAATACTTAACAGTGATGACTTCTAGAGAGAATGGTGGGTTGGATCACAGGGAGAGGAAATGCCACTTTATTACTCTTTGGTTGTATAAAAAACAATGCACATATATTACTTTACAAATAGTATTTAATGAAAAAAGTCAGTAGCCATACACTTTATAAATGCAGACTAGAAAAGCTAAAGGATTTTCTTCCCTGGGAAGAATCATGAAAGTACAAGAATGTGGCATAAACATTTCTGAGACAAAAACGGAACTCGAGAGAGTAAGAGCTGCCGCAGAGCACAGCGCCAGCAGCGCCGCCAGGTACTCACCAATCGACTGCCTGAGCTCGCTGCACTGGCTCACAGCCGGCAGCTTCAGGATCTCCTTCCATTTTTTACTGCGACCGCTTTTTTTGCCATATCCTCCTACATTTGAGGCAGAAAAGGCGGTTTTTAGATGGTCAGAAATATCCAATTATAACAAAGACTTTCAGTGAGGCACCTTACTATTTCTGTTGGATAGGTAGAAACACAAGCTATAACGATCTGTCCTAACCGGAAGGCAGCTGGGGGAGGGGCACCACCCCCAAATACCGCACCCGGTCCCCAACACTGTCATGTAGAAATCTTCTGACCCTGAATTCTGCATGCAGCTCTGCTGCACCTCAGCTTCCAAGTTTGTAAACCGGATTCAGCATGACATACATATTGTCCAGGGCTGCTTACAGGGGTGGAAAGTCTGGGTCTCAAGCCTACCGCACCTCACGCTCAACTCGTTCCACTCAGACTCCTTGTTTCCCCTTTAAAAACCTGCCCTTGCTTTCTTCTTCAAGATTCATTCATGGAATAGACGTGTAAGCAGAAGCCCGCCCACGCCAGAGCACATGCTAGGTGCTGCTTCACTGACAGCCGCGGCCCACGTCACGCAAGGGCTGAGGAAGCGGTGCCTGCCCTCCTGCCCCTCTGCCGGGACCACCAAACTCAGTGCAGCAGAGACCGAACAGGCCTCACTGCTGGTCAGGCACACACACACCCCGACACACACCGGCTGCGGCTGGTTCCCCTCCAGCTGAGAACGGCCTGCTCTTTGGGATAGGACTTCTCATCCGGCCCTTCCGGGAGCAGAAGGGACGGGCCGTCGCCGCGCCGCGTGCAGACCCACGGCGCACCGCAAAGCCTCAGCCCGCGCTGCGCGCCGCAGCTCCACCGGGAACCGGGCGCGGACCGAGCAGAGCACAGCCGGGGCCGGCGGCGCGGGACGCGCTGGAGCAGGCCCGCCGCGGCCGAGGGCTCCTCCAGCCAGGCCCCGGTCCCCGAGGAGACCCGCGTTCTCCCGGCTGCGGGACGCCCGCACACACCTAGGCGCGCTCTCAGCAGCAACGTGTTGGCCGTGATGTTCTCGACCTCCATGGTTCGCCGCCGCGGCCGCGGCCGCGAAAACCGGCGCTTTCGAGGAGCAGGAGCAGGAGGAGGCGCCGCGGCTTCCACGCATCCCTCGCACGGCTCCACCCGCTCCGGGGGCCGCGGCGCGCTGCCTCGCCGGGGCCGCCGCCGCCGCCGCCGCCGCCGCCGCCGCCGCCGCCCCCTCTGGCGTCGCCACCACAGCCACCACGGGCGCCGCCGCCGGCGTCGGCGGGAGCGCGGCGGTCGGCGCGGGGCGGCCTCGCGGTCGCGGCGAGCGGAGCCGGCAGCCGGGCCGCTGAGGAGCTGCCCGGTCACTGTCGCCGCGCCCGGGCTCGGGCTCCTCGTGGCCGCATCGCCCCGGCCGAGCGCCAACAACGCTCTCCTCAGGGTCCAGCCCTGGAGCAGCTTCGAGTCTCCGCCCAGCCCCACCCGCGCCGGGGCTCACAGGCTGGGGCGCCAGCCCCGGCGGCGACGGCTCCCGCCGCCGCCGCCGCCAGCTACGCGCACACCGGCCGGCAGCCCGCCAACGGCTTCCCAGAGCGGGGAGGTGACTGCGACGCCTCGCCGCGGACTACAACTCCCAGCAGGCCTCGCGCTGAAGGCCGCGGCGGCGCGCGGACTGCTGGGAGTTGTAGTCGCCCAGCGTGCTCGCGTGGGAGCCGAGCGGGATCTCGTTGGTGACTTCCGGGAAGTGTCTGCCTCTCCCCGTTTCCGGGTGCCGGCGCGTGCTTCCGCAGGCGCGTTGCGCCGCCGGTCGTTTTTGGTTTTTGTGTGTGTGTTTTTTTTGTTTTTCCTTTCTCGGGGTCTCCGGGGCCTGTAGGAGGTGCGACAGCGAGCGCGCCATGGGCAAGGCCAAGTCCGCCGGCGCGCGCGCCAAGGCCCCCGCGGCGAAGGCCAGGCCCAACCCGTTCGAGGTGAAAGTCAACAGGCAGAAGTTCCAGGTGCTGGGCCGGCGGACGCGCCACGACGTGGGGTTGCCCGGGGTGTCGCGCGCGCGCGCCCTGCAGAAGGTGAGCGCGGGGGGCGCCGGGCTGGGGCGGCCGCGAGGCGGGGTCCGCGCGGGGGCGTGGGCGTGGAAGGCCCGCACGGGGGGCTCCGGAGCTGGGGAGGCCGCTTCCCGGGGCCGCGGGCGTGGGCGTGGGCGGGGGGCGCCGGAGCTGCGGAGGCGGGGAGGCCGCTTCCCGGGGCCGGCGCGGGGGGCGCCGGCGCTGGGTGGCCGCGAGGCGGGTGGCCGCGTCCCGGGGCCGGCGCGGGGCTGCTGGCGGCGCCCGCGGTGAGCGAGCGGAGTCGCTGCGAAGTCGCTCTGTGCGTGTCGCGGTGCGGCGGAGCCTGCCTCCGGGCCCGGCGGGATTAGCAGCGGGCTGGCCCGAGGGCAGGCGGCCGGTGGTCGTCCTTGCGAACCGCTGGCAGGTCCGTCGACTACGTGAGGGGGCTTCCGGAGGTTCGCGGATGCGGCGTGTTAGGAAGAAACCGCGCGAGAATTTAAAATGCTTTTGCGCCAAATTAGACTTAACTTCTAATTCCATCTTTCCACCGACTTTTGCAGTAACCTTACGACTTGAGCACTGCTGGTTGCTAGGTTATCCCACGGCGTCGTCTTCCTGCCCTGTTCTCTAAGTTATAATGGGCATTGTGACATCACACTGGGTTTATATATTACAGCTTACGCTCTCTTGTTTAAGATTTTGTTTATTTGAAAGATTTACGCAGAGGGAGAGAGATCTTCTGGCTGCAACAGCTGGGGCTGGCCAGGCTGAAGCCAGGAGCTTCTCCTGGGTCTCCCACGGGATGCAGGGGCCCAAATGTTTGGCCCATCTTCTGCTGCCTTCCCAGGCCATTAGCAGGGAGTAGATCAGAAGTGGAGCAGCCGGGACTCGAACCGGCGCCCATCTGGGATGCCGGCACTGCAGGCGGCGCACTACACCACCGCACAAGCCTGTGACAGAGATGGCTGGTGCCTGCTCCTCCTCCCTCCTCCCTGCCAATGTCACTGTCAGTCCTGACCCCTCCTCTTCAGGTACAGGCTCCAGAGGTCTCTGGGTAGCCTCAGAACAGTGTCAGCTGACACACAGCGATGGCAAGGCCGTAGTCAAGCCGCAGAAAGCAGATGGGTCACGGCTCTCGCTGCAGATCTGGGTTAGAATCCGCCTGCCCTCCTGGTTTTGGACTGTGTGTGTCTGTTGCATTTAGGTTCTCCCATCTGATTACTACAGCAAACCCTGTGGTTTATTTAAGTAGTGTATCTCAAGTTCTGTTAAGTTTTAGAAAGTTATTTGAGAAGCAGAGACCGAGCGCTCCCACACACTGGTTCACTGCCTAAAATGCTGCACTGGCCTGGGAGCAGGTGTCCAGTGTGGATGGCAGGAACCCTATTACTGGAGCCCTCACTGTGCCTCCTAAGGCCTGCGGTAGCAGGAGGCCGGGGCCAGATGCTGGGCTAATATGGGATGTGGGCATCCCAGCTGCCAGTCCACAGGTCTGCCCCATTGTAAGTTCTGTTCTGCAACTGCGGGAGCAGCAGGGTTCACAGAGCTTACCCTGGACTTGAACGTTACCTGGCGTCCAGCAGCCTCCCTTCCCCGTCCGGTCCTAGAGCTGGACGTCAGAGCGAGGGGCAGAAGTAGAACGGGGACAGGAGCAGCTGTGCTGGAGCCACTGGTTCGCGTGCGGTGCCGGCTGTCCCTGGGCTCTGTCTAGCAGCAGCGAGGAGGAGGACCAGGGCACAGCGAGGAGGAGGACCAGGGCACAGCGAGGAGGAGGACCAGGGCACTGCGAGGAGGAGGACGGGGAGGAGTGCCCGCTCAGCAGGTGTTCATTGAGCTGACTGCCCGGGCGGCAGCGGGTCCTCACTACATTCTAAGTGAAACACGTGCGTGTTTTGGAATGAGAAGAAAGATGCGTTGCCAGCGTTAGTCTCTCCGGCATTGCTAAGTTCAGTTCTCACACGGCTTTCAAAGTGGCTTCTCACAAATGCGAGGAATCCCTGAAGCAGGCGAGAAGCGCTCGGATCTGACTGGGTCCGGGTTTCCCGCGCCGGCCGGGACGCACCCCTCCCTGGTGATTCCCGTCCTGGTCACTGCTGCTGCATCAGACCCCGCTCGGCGGCAGTCCCTGCGGAGACAGGGGTTTCTGTGAGGGGTAAAAGTCCGCACCCAGCCGCCTCGGGACCGTGGCCGCAGCCCCCCACGCGCATCCGCCAGGGGATTCAGCCTCGAGGCCAGGCACCGCCGAGTGATGCGGGAAACAGCGGTGCCTGGAGGTGTGCTCTCAGTCGTTGAACTGCGTCCTTGAAGTGTCGCTCCTTTGGTGTCCTCCAGTGCGAAGTCAAGTTGGGAGCCCACCTGGTCACCTTGTCTGTGACCTCAAGCCTGCAGGAAGGCACAGCTCTGCGCTGTGAGAGACGCCCTCCGGAGTGGAAAGGACCCAGACTTTGCCTCTTGCGGGAGTAAACGCGAGGCCCGGTGCTGCGCCGCAGCTGGGAGAGCAGCTCTGTCCTCGGGCGGCGTGCGTCCCCTCCCTCTCACAGCGCAGACTCACTCCAGAGGAGGACGAAGTCGCCGCTCCGCGAACGGTGGCTTTCTCTTCTCAGGAGGGAAGGCCTGTCACCCACGAGAGCGGATGGTGGGTGAGCTCAGCCCCCGGCGCGTGGGTGTCACAGGAAGTGGTTGTGATACTGTCTGGCGGTCTTGTTTTCCAGCGTACCCAGACTTTACTGAAGGAGTACAAGGAAAGGAACAAGTCCAATGTGTTCGCAGACAGGCGCTTTGGGGAGTACGATGGCAGCATGAGCCCCGAGGAGAAGATGATGCAGCGGTTTGCTCTGGAGCAGCAGGTACGGGGGCCGCATCCCTGCGCCTCGCCTCGCCTCGCCTCTGCGGTCCAGCTCTGAGCGCCTGAGCTGGCGGGCTGGGCCCGAGAGGAAGCAGCCTTCCGCGGAGGTCGCTTGGCTGGCTCCGGCTCTCTAGGGGAGAGGCGGTGGTTGTATTAGAGTCTCAACCACGTTTGGCTTCGAGTCTGATGGTTGCAGAGTGAGTAGGTGGAGGGACAAGCTGGCGAGGAAGGCTCGTCCACAGCAGGTTGCTCTGGCCCGCTGGTCTGTGTAAGAGTTGTGTGTGTTACCTGAATCATCACTGAAATAACTCAGGGTAACAGGAAGGCTGCACTGTCACGTTTCACATGTAGTGGGAAGATAAGCTTGTTTGTGCTATGGAATGAGCATGTGCTGCTAGGAAGCTGATTTTGTTCCCCTCTTCTGTCAGAAACATCATGAGAAAAAAAGCGTCTACAACCTGAACGAAGATGAAGAGCTAACCCATTACGGCCAGTCTTTGGCAGACATCGAAAAGCACCATGACGTGGTGGACAGTGACAGTGATGCTGAGGACCGAGGGACGTTGTCTGGTAAGGCCGGGGGTGCCCCCCACAAGCCTGAGGGTGTGTACAGAGCCAGGGACCGTCTGTTCCCCGTGGGGCTGTGTCCTGCTCTTGGAGGCCTAGAGAAGCATGAGAGTTTGATGGTGAACCTTCCAGTGGATTCCACATGTGACAGTTTTATTTCTTAAATTTTGAAACTTGAAGACAGTTTGTATAGATAGATAGGTGTTTCATTATCCTACTTGAACCTCACAGCCCATTTTGCCCAGGAGCTCAGAGATAAAGTGTCCTGTGCCCAAGGGTATAAGCTGTGGCCTGGGGGCACTGACCCTGGGGACAGCCGTCTTCCCCATTTTATGCATTCTGACCTAATATTTCCACCACCAGTACTTAGGTGGTTCTTTCAGTCTTTACTTACCATGGGACTAATTAATGGCAGTTTGTTTTTTTTTTTTGTTTTTTTTTAAGATTTATGTATTTATTTATTTGAGAAGCAGAGGGAGAGAGAAAGAGAAGTGTTCCATCTGCTGGTTCACTCCCCAGGTGGCTACAACGGCCAGAGCTGCACCAATCAGGAGCCAGGAGCTTCCTCCGGGTCTCCCATGTGGGTGCAGGGGCCCAAGGACTTGGTTCATTTTCTGCTTTCCCAGGCCAAAGCAAAGAGCTGGATTGGAAGTTGACCAGTCGGGACCTGAACCAGTGCCCACGTGGGATGCTGGCACTGCAGGCAGCAGTTTTACCAGCTATGCCACAGCGCCAGCCCCAAATTATGGCAGTTTTGAGAGGGAAATAATATTGAGCCACAAATCTGTAGACAACATGGGACCAATTAAATTGTGGGGCCTTAATTTATATTAATATACAACTAAACTGAATTAGGACTCAGTTTTGTTTTTAAAGATTTACTTATGTATTTGAAAGTCAGAGTTACACAGAGAACGAGAGAGAGAGAGAGAACCGGTCTTCCATCCACTGGTTCACTCCCCAGTTGGCTGCAACGGCTGGAGCCGGGCCAGGCGGAAGTCAGCAGCCAACAGCTTCTTCCGGTCTCCCACGTGAGTGCAGGGTTCCAAGAACTTGGGCCATCTTCTGCTGCTTTCCCAGGCCATAGCAGAGAGCTGGATCGGAAGTGGAGCAGCCGGGACTCAAACCTGCACCAATATGGGATGCCGGTGCTGCAGGTGGCAGCTTTATCCTCTACACCACAGCGCCAGCCCCAGGAGAGATTAATCTTTCATCTGCTGGTTCACTCCCCAGATGGCCGAAACAGCCTGAGCTGGGCCAGGCTGGAGCCAGGAGCTGCTTCCAGGTCTCCCACATGGTGGCAAGGGCCCAAACAGCTGGGACTCAAACTGGTGCCCGCGTGACCGAGAAGGTGGTGGTGTGCCGAGACTCGAGGACTGCGTAGGGGAAGGTGTCCCCACAAAGCGGAATGGGGAGCCTTTTTTCTGCCAAGGGCCATTTGGATGTTTATAGTAGCATCACTCACAGGCCGTCCGAAGTTAACTCCCAACTCAAAATCCGCCTGCTGTACGTTCATCCGTTTCGAGTCTACCTGTGGGTGCCGTGACAGGAGCAGGACGTTCCCCACCCCTGCCGGAGGTGGGGCCAGCAAGGAGGTTTTGCCTGGGGGACAGGGAGATGGTGACAGACGAACGGGGTCTCCTGGGCCACAGGAAGAGGTTGGCTTTGAGTCAGGAAGTGGCACCATGGCGTTCGGATGAGGCCAGCGGGCCTCCTCCTGAGTTGGATGTAAGTGCAGGAGGAGGAAGCGAGGTGGCTCTAGAGTCTCGGCCTGAGCCCCCGGGAAGCTACAGTCGCCATTCACGGCCGTCCGCAGCAGGGGGAGGTGAGGTGCTCGTGAGGTCCAGGGGGCACTGGAGTCCAGAGTCCAGGGGACCGAACAAGGCCACCAGGGGAAGAGGCGGCAGTGGAGCTGGGGGAGGGGCTCCCAGCTGCCAGTGAGGCCCTGGGTGGGTGTTGGCCGGGAGCCAAGTGGAGGTCTTTGCTAGGAGGCAGTGATAGGAGATGCAGAGGAAGTCAGGAAACTGACCTGTGAATCGGGCGAGAGTCCAGCTCAGAGGAGAGGCTCAGCCAGCCCGGAGGAGTGAGGAGACAGGAGAAGGCAGGCTGTGGAAAAGAAGAGTACAGGGGCTAGCGCCTGCAGCGCCAGCATCCCATATGGGCGCCAGTTCTAGTCCCGGCTGCTCCTCTTCTGAGCCAGCTCTCTGCTGTGGCCTGGGAAAGCAGTAGACGGTGGCCCAAGTCCTTGGGCCCTGCACCTACATGGGAGACCCGGAGGCAGCTCCTGGCTCCTGGCTTCAGATCAGTGCAGCTCCGGCCGTTGCTGCCATCTAGAGACTGAACAAGTGGATGGAAGACCTCTCTCTGTTTCTCTCCCTCTTTATATAACTCTGTCTTTCAAATAAATAAAAATAAATCTTAAAAAAAAAAAAAAAGAAAATGGAGTACAGGAGCATTGGGTAGGGGCTGAGCAGTAGGGAAGGGGCGTAGGGTGGCGGGGAGCTTTTTCTTTAAACCTGAGTGGAGTCCGACAGCGCTGCATAGGATGAGGCGCAGTGATGCGTGGAAGGCTGTGCTCTGCTGAGGTCGTTCCTTGAGTAGGTGAGAAGGGGCGGGATCTCATTGCTTGGTGGCGGGAGTCGGCTCTGGACAGTTCCAGGGCTCAGCTGCTGTGGGACGGGCTGGTGTGAGGGGCGAGGTCACAGCCAGGGAAGGGAGAGAATGGCCTGGTGTCAAGAGCCCATCTGAAGGTGGCAGTTTTGGTTTTTTTTTTTTTTTTTTTTTTTTTTAGATTATTTATTTGAAAGAGTTACAGAAAGGGAGAGGCAGAGAGAGGTCTTCCATCCACTGGTTCACCCCCCGGATGGCCAGAGCAGCCAGTGCTGGGTCACGCCGAAGCCAGGAGTCCGGAGCTTCATCCGAGTCTTCCACATGCACTGCTTTCCCAGGCATTGGCGGTGGAGCAGCTGGGACGTGCACCGGTGCCCCTGCGGGCTGCCGGCTCTGCAGGTGGCAGCCTCCCTGCTGCGCACAGCGCCGTCCCAGTGCGCAGTCTTGTGTGGTGTTCCTTTCACCACCAGCCTTCGCCTGCACAGGCACTAGCAGGGAGCGGGTGTGGAGCTTGATTTAGCTCCTGCAGGAAGAGGGGTGAGGCTGGGAGCTGTTGGGGTGCTCGGCCTGGGCTGGAGGATGACCCGACGTTTTACCTCGTGGGGCTTTGGGTAAATCCCCTACATCTGCGCCTTTGTTTTTCCGTCTGATAACCGGGTTCCTAAGGTGTTTTGTGTGACGACTCCCGTGTCCGAGTTCTCTGCTGGCCGATGGGGCGGGCTGAAGGTGAATGACCCTCTTTAATTCTGCCTGTGCCTTTGAAGCCTCCCAGTGCTGATGGAGGGGTGTGGCGTGGCGGAGTCTCTGCCCTGAGCCGGGCTCTCCTCCCACCAGCACTCTGGTGCCACCTGTGTTCTTGCATGTCCCAGTCTCCTGAGAGTGAACACAGTTTATAGACGAGTTCTCGGTGTTCCCAGTCACTCGAGTTATGGCCGCTTGGTAATGTGGTGGGTCTGGGTTCCCTCCTCTGCATCGTTTTATAGATTCATTTATATATTTATTAGAAAGGTGGAGTAACTGGGAGTATCCATCCACTGGTTTATTCTTTCAGTAGCTACAACCGCCAGGGCACAGCTAGGTGGAAGCCGGGGGTCAGGAACTCCATCTGGGTCTCTCATGGGTGGCAGGGACCCAGGCACTTGGGCCCTCATCAGCTGCCTCCTCAGGAGAATTAGCAGGAAGCTGGATCAGAAGTGGAGTAGGGGCGGTGCTGTGGTGTAGCGGGTAAAGCTTCTGCCTGCAATGCTGGCATCCCATATGGGTGCCAGTTCAAGTCCCAGCTGCTCCATTTCCGATCCAGCTCTCTGCTGTGGCCTGGGAAAGCAGTAGAAGATGGCCCAAGTCCTTGGGCCCTGCACCCACGTGGGAGACCTGGAGGACGCTCCTGGCTCCTGGCTTCCTCTCGGCACAGCTCCGGCCATTGCAACCATCTAGGGAGTGAACCAGCAGATGGAAAACCGACCTCTCTCTCTCTCTGTCTCTGCTTCTGACTGTCTGTAACTCTGCCTTTCAAATGAAATAACTAAATCTTTTTTTAAAAAATAAAGTGGAGTAGCCAGAACTCAATCTAGTACTCTGCTTCAGAACACAGGCGTTACAAATGGCGGCTACACCCACTGTGCCACGCCGGCCTCTTGTATGGGCTTTCCTGGAGCAGGGGCTCGGCTTGCATGTTTCTTCAGTGCCGGTATGCCTGATGCCTCATGCCGCCTGCTACCTTTGAGTGTAGTTTGTCTCTGAAACTCATGCTGTGATTTGCTTGTCACTGTGGCAATACTGTACTGGGGCGGTGGGGCCTTTAAGAAAGCGTAGCTCAGGGCTGGCCCTGTGGGGCGGCGGGTGAGCTGCCACCTGAGATGCCAGCATCCCACATGGGCACCGGTTCAAGTCCCGGCTGCTCCACTTCTGATCCAGCTCCCTGCTGATGCTCCTGGGAGAGCAGTGGAGGACGGCCCAGGTCCTTGGGCCCTGCGCCCACCGGGAGGACCAGAAGAAGCTCCTGGCTCCTGTCTGTCGGCTGTGGCCATGGAGGCCAGCTGAGGAGTGAACCAGCAGATGGAAGACCTCTTTCTCTCTCTCTCTCCCTCTGTCACTCTGCCTTTCAAGTGAATTAAAAAAAAAAAAGTGTCTTAGCTCGCCGAGAGGGTGCGTGCCTCTACTGGGTGAGTCACCGCTAGCGCAGCGCTGGTGAGGCCGCTGCAGCTCACGGGCTGTGGGGCTGCCACGCGCAGACTTCCCAGCATCCGGTCCGCGAGCCCGAATGCTTTAAAATAAGTTACCCAGCGTCTGGTGTTCTGTAACAGGTACAGAAAACACCCGTTGGGCCGGCGCCGTGGCTCAATAGGCTAATCCTCCACCTTGCGGCGCCGGCACACCGGGTTCTAGTCCCAGTCGGGGCACCGGATTCTGTCCCGGTTGCCCCTCTTCCAGGCCAGCTCTCTGCTATGGCCAGGGAGTGCAGTGGAGGATGGCCCAGGTGCTTGGGCCCTGCACCCCATGGGAGACCAGGAAAAGCACCTGGATCCTGGCTCCTGCCATCGGATCAGCGCGGTGCGCCGGCTGCAGCGGCAGCCATTGGAGGGTGAACCAACGGCAAAGGAAGACCTTTCTCTCTCTGTCTCTCTCTCTCACTGTCCACTCTGCCTATCAAAAAAAAAAAAAAAAAAAAAAAAAAGAAAACACCCGTTAACCGTGCTTGAGTTTCTACTTGAATGTGGCATTCTCAGGGCTGCTTTGGAGATGTGCCGGCACAGTACCGCAGCAGGCACTGCCGGGCGGTGGGCGCTGTGTAGCAGGTTGAGTACTGCTAGGGGTACCCACTTCCCGGGTCGGAGTGCCCGCTTCCCGGGTCGGAGTGCCTGCTTCCCGTGCCTGCTTCCTGGGTCAGAGTGCCTGCTTCCCGTGCCTGCGTGCTGTGCGCACAGGAGGCAGCAGGTGTTGACTGAGTACCTAAGTCCGTGCCATGCACGAGGGAGGCCGCCATAGAGTTCCAGGCCTGTCCCTGGCCATGTGGCCATGTGGGGAGCGAGCCAGTGAATGGGAGATTCTCTCTCTCTCTCTCTCTCTCTCTCTCTCTGTGTGTCTCACACACTTTCTACCTCTCAAACAAATGCTTAAGAGGAAAATGCTTGCGAGCCGGGGCCTGGCTTCAAGGTGGTGTTTCCTCTGTCTGCAGCTGAGCTGACTGCTGCCCACTTTGGAGGTGGTGGTGGACTGCTTCATAAGAGTGCCTCCCAGCAGGAGGGCAAGGCGGGGGAGCACCCGAAGTCTCGGAGAGAACTGATTGAGGAGCTCATCGCGCAGTCCAAGCAAGAGAAGGTGGGTCAGTCAGTGCTCCTGACGTGGCTGCCCATCGGGGACGCCCTCACCGGAACATGCCCGAGATCTTTCCCCGTGCATTCTTGGCTTGTGTGTGATATTTTGTATGCATTTAAAAGAGCATTCCATTTGAATAAGTTGTGTATGTTTAAAGGTTTGTGTGTTTATTTGAGAGGCAGAGTTACAGAGGTGAAGACGGAGGAAGGTCTCCCATCTTCCAGCAGGCTTGATCCCCAAATGGCGGCAGTGGCTGCAGCTGGGTCGATCTGAAGCCAGGAGGTTCTTTTGGATCTCCCACTCTGGTACAAGAGCTCAAGGACTTGGCCATCTTCCACAGCTTTCCCAGGACATAAGCAGAGAGCTGGATGGGAAGAGGAGCAGCGGGACATGAATGGCACCCATATGGGATGCTGGTGCAGCCCCCAGGCCCATATTTTTAAAAAGATTGATAGATGGGGCCAGTGCTTGGTGTAATACGTAAAGCCGTTGCCTGCAGCGCTGGCATCCCATATGGGTACTGGTCCAAGTCCCAGCTGCTCCATTTCCAGTTCAGCTCCCTGCTGATGCGACTGGGAACGCAGGGAAGATGGCCCAAGTCCTGGGCCCCTGCACCCACATGGGAGACCTGGAAGAAGCTCCTGGCTCCTGGCTTCGATCAGTTGAGCTACATCCATTGTGGCCACTTGGGGAGATCTCTTTCTCTGTCACTCTGCCTTTCAAATAAATTTTTTTTTTTTAGAAACACACTATTCGAATGTTCTTTATTTCAATAACTGGTTTCTTTTTTTTTTTTTTTTTTTTTTTGGACGGGCAGAGTGGACAGTGAGAGAGAGAAAGGTCTTCCTTCCGTTGGTTCACCCTCCAATGGCCGTTGCGGCCGGCACACCGCGCTGATCCGATGGCAGGAGCCAGGTGCTTTTCCTGGTCTCCCATGGGGTGCAGGGCCCAAGCACTTGGGCCATCCTCCACTGCACTCCCTGGCCACAGCAGAGAGCTGGCCTGGAAGAGGGGCAACCGGGACAGAATCCGGTGCCCCGACCGGGACTAGAACCCGGTGTGCCAGTGCCGCAGGCGGAGGATGAGCCTAGTGAGTGGCGGCGCTGGCCTCAAATACATTTTTTTAAAAGTCTTTATCGGGCCGGCGCCGCGGCTCACTAGGCTAATCCTCCGCCTAGCGGCGCCGGCACACCGGGTTCTAGTCCCGGTCGGGGCGCCGGATTCTGTCCCGGTTGCCCCTCTTCCAGGCCAGCCCTCTGCTGTGGCCAGGGAGTGCAGTGGAGGATGGCCCAGGTGCTTGGGCCCTGCACCCCATGGGAGACCAGGAAAAGCACCTGGCTCCTGGCTCCTGCCATCGGATCAGCGCGGTGCGCCGGCCGCAGCGCGCCGGCCGCGGCGGCCATTGGAGGGTGAACCAACGGCAAAGGAAGACCTTTCTCTCTGTCTCTCTCTCTCACTGTCCACTCTGCCTGTCAAAAAAAAAAAAAAAAAAAAAGTCTTTATCCACCAGTTCACTCTTTAAATGGCCGCAGTGGTCAGAGCTGGGCTGATCAGGAGCCAGAAGTTTTTTCCGGGTCTCCCACGTGGGTGCAGGGCCCAAGCACTGGGCCATCTTCCACTGCTTTCCCAGGCCACAGCAGAGAGCTGGATCGGAAGAGGAGCAGCCGGGACCAGGGTTGCGCCCATATGGGATGCCGGCACTGCAGGCAGATGCTTGGCCCGCTGCACATGGCACCAGCCCGACATCAACTTTTTTGTGTATTTATTTTCGTCTACTTGAAGGGGAGACCAAGTGATGCAGAGAGGTTTTGTGACTTTGTTTTTTGAATTGTTTGAAAGAGTTTCAGAGAGGGAGGCATAGGAGAGATTGATCCACCTCCCATCCACTGGTCCACTCCCCACATGGCTGCAACGGGCTGAGAGTGGCCTGGCCAAGGCCAGGGGTGTCATCTAAGTCTCCCACCTGGGTGCAGGGGCCCCAGTGCGTTAGCAGGGACTGGGTGGGAAGTGGCCACCAGGTGGACACCGGCGCTGCAGGCAGCGGCCCCACCCACTGCACCGACCACAGCAGCGCTGTTCTGTAGCGTTGCGTTGAAGGCTCTAGTTCTTCCTGGCGATTTTGGCTTTGCTGTTGACACATGTCCTGCTGGCCGAGTGGGCAGCAGGTGTTCCCTGGGCACTGGCATGAGCCAGCTTCTCCCAAGTCCAGCACTAATGGTGTGTGGTGTTATGTCTTGTTTTTTCCCCCAGAGAGAGCGACAAGCCCAACGAGAAGATGCCCTTGAGCTCACGGAAAAGCTGGACCAAGACTGGAAAGAGATCCAGACTCTCCTGTCGCACAGAAAGCCCAAGGCAGAGGCCAGAGAGAGAAAGGAGACACCCAAGGTGGGGTGGGCCCCTGACAGACCCTGAACTTGGGTCTGTTGGGTTTCTGGGGACAGGGAGCTCGGGGTCCCTCCTGGTACCCCACATCCTGGGACACATTTTCCATTGGCCGCACATGTCGGGGTGGCCTGCCTTCAGACCCAGGTGAAGGGGTTCCTCAGAAAGGCGGCCTGTGATTGGAGACCGCTGGGGGGTTGAAGCTTCCTTGTACACCTGTGTGAGGCGTTAATTCCTTTTCCTCTAAACAGTGTTTGTTTCCTGCTGGGTCTCTTTTTCATCTAAATTTGTTGGAAATGCTGTATTTGAGTAGCTGGGTTTAGGGAAACTCCGGGTTTGATCAGTGTCTGCCGTCTTTGTGAGGCACGCACGCCTTCTGCTACTTCACGGAGCTCCCGAGAGCCGGGCTCCGTGCCTCTGTGAGCAGCGCTCGTTTCTGTTAGCCTGAGGAGATCCGGGAAGAGTTTGCAGGAGCAGAGACGTGGCCGAGGGGTCACTGAGTTCTGCAGCCCGAGACTAGTGAGAGCAGCTTTGTTTCCAGAAGAAAAGGCTTAGGTCCGGTGCGGCCTCTTCCCTGACGGTCGGCAGCGTCGCTGGACTGTGCCCGGGCTGGCTGCCTCTGCCGATCTGGGATCTTGTTAGTGAATGTGTTCATGCAGACCCATGAGGACCTCCTTTGTTCCACCGTAGCCCGATGCCTATGACATGATGGTGCGTGAGCTCGGCTTTGAGATGAAGGCGCAGCCCTCCAACAGGATGAAAACGGAAGAGGAGCTGGCAAGGGAGGAGCAGGAGCGGCTCCGGAAGCTGGAGGTGGGTGCAGGCGGCCTGGCACGCCGGGGCACCGGGACACCTCGTCCCGCCCCTGGAACGGCGTCGCCTCCTTTGTTTGTTGCCTTTTCTGCTTTATTTTGAAAGATAGGCTGACGACCCACGTGGCGTTTCCCAGGCTTTGTATTTACTTTGCCGTAAGTATCTATTTTTGCAAAAACATGAAACAGAATGTAGATAATATCTAACTGCATCAAATAAAAACTGGACTTTTTTTTTTTTTTTTAATGTAATTCAGCCTCTCCAAAACAGGTACTTAACAACACTAGGGGCTTTGCCTTCTAAACTTTTTTCTGTGTTTAAAATTTCATAGCATCTAAATAAAAATACTATTTTTATTCTATTATACTATTCTATAGCTGGCCTTTTAAGATTGATTGATTTTGAAAGAGGTAGAGAGCTTCCCTCCACTGGTTCCCTTCCCAGATGACTGCAGAGGCCGACCAGGCTGCACCCGGTGAAAGCTGGAGTCAGGAGCTCTGGGTCTCCCTCGCGGTGCAGGGGCCCAGGCACGCGGGCCGTCCTCCGCTGCTTTCCCGGGGTCTCCCTCGCGGGTGCAGGGGCCCAGGCACGCAGGCCGTCCTCCGCTGCTTTCCCAGGCCATTAGCAGGGAGCTGGATGGGAAGTGGAGCAGCTGGGACACAAACCAGCGCCCATGTGGAATGCTGGTGCTGCAGGCTGCGGTTTAGCCCACTGTGCCACAGCACTGGCCCTCGTATAGCCAGCCTTTGTAACCTAACCCCGTGCTGGACCGCCTCACGTGGGCTGTGTGTTCAGGTAGTGAGAGAGTTGAGCTGTGTGTTCAGGGGCTCCTTGCCCCTCACTTCTCATGCAGCAGTGGTGAGTTCCAGTCAGGGCTGGATGCAGGGACCTGGGTGACAGCCTTCCCTGCCTTGGACTGCAAAGTATTTCTCCCACAAGGCTCAGTAACTCATGAATGAGGAAGTCTTCCTCAGTTTGCAGGCAGCAGGTGCACGGGTGGGCCCTGACCCGCTGTCCAGGAGCCGGG